>NC_088322.1:12402472-12705503 GCF_910592395.1 Lineus longissimus
AAAATAGCATTCCCTTGTCCTATCGGTCAATGGTAATAATGAGTTGAAACATAGTTGAACGACTCATATTCCCGGTTTTCTAGGAGTCATTTTTCCGGCAAGCTGCAAGGAATATGTAAAATGGTTAACTCAGATACCGTCCCTAAAGGAGGGACATTTTAATTGCCATTCCCTCTGGGCAGAGCATCCAGCGAGCAGGATCGAGTTTGTTTCAGACCAGAAAAAACAAGGAAGAAATAAAGTCTGCGCAGAAAATCCAGGGATCCTTTTTGATATTCCTTTGCAAAAATTAGGTTCACAGTCTTTTTGTCTCTCACAAGAGCAAGAAGACATGAAAATTTATTTTGTCAACAAAATTATGACACATGAGTGCTTACAAGTAGTATTCAGTTGAAGAAATGAAATATAAGCTATTGTTGATGTTTTTACTATCAGAATCCATTAGGTTACATCGTGTGAGTAAACAAGATGTTACATTGCGACCGATATATAACTCTTGGATGTCACAACGAAATTCTCAAGAAGAAAATGCACTCTTCAGTCATTAATGCCTGCAATGTTTGCATGCGCATTGTAAACTATAGCTACTTCGTTTATTTCAATTGTGTTAATCTCGAACAAGACTAAAAATCGAAAGTGGATTTCTGTGGGAAATTTCCTCCACTGACCATGTGTTCTGTGGCAGAGTTGAAGTGATTAATCGCTGTATCGAAGGCTGGAGAATTGGAGGATGGCTCCGCGGACTCACTGTTCCGCAGTAAATTCAAATCACCGTGGGATTCGACCAACCGCATCGGTTTAGAGAATACTTTTTTCCGGTTTGAAATTACAAAAGCTTTGGTTTTCGAGTGACTGGTTTGTGGTATCGGATGATCAGACCGGGATGTTGTTTCGGTTCAAGATTTGATGCAGAAATGTTTAATGCAGCAGACGTTTTATGCAAACCTCGCAACAGTTCCCATCCCAGAATCACATAGCATCACGAAAGCATCAGCAATTACCTCGAGGAACGAGGTATGATTGAAAGATTTGGGATTGGCTCCCGATTTTCTTTCTGATCTGGTAGATATCAGATGATCTTTTTCCGTTGCCCATCCTAGAAATTCATGATCCATAAAAAGACATTAACATTATCATTTGAGATTCCTGAAGGACAGAGTCCAAGGACACCCATTACGATGACAGCTGGTCTTTAAATCAATAAATGGTTTTCCTTCAGTGGCCACTCCCTAGTATCAACTTAAAGAAGGTTTTTAACTTTTTTTCGTGTTATCATGACGAAAGACTTTTTCGAACTTTGGTTCGAAACTCTCATTTGGTTTCAGATGTATTCATTTTAGGTTGCGGTATAGAAAGTAGGTTTTGCGTCATTCAAGCCGTGTATATTGAGTGCATCAGATGCACCCAGCCTTTTCTGCTAGACAGCCTTGCATTGAAACTCCAAACCACGTCTCCTTAAAAACATATTTGAACAAGGCGTGTGCTAGCTGTCCAGCAAATAAGCTTCCCTTACAGCCAGTTAGCTTTCCTTGTCATTGCTTGTTGGCGATACACTGCAGTAAATATGTACAACAATGTTCTAATTTGGCTGATCAACCATAATGTACCTAATCAACCCAATTCACCCAATGTCACTTTCATTTTGTCCTTACACATTAATGCAGGTTTAATGCAATGATTCCATTAGTTTAATTTCATTACAATTTTATTACCTCATTGAATTCCCATGATACTTTTAGCGAAAACTGCTCAGCATTGGAAGCTAACATAGCGGTTCTTAAGGGGGATAGGGCGTCCCCTATTTCGTATTTTAGTTCTGTGCTCGTTGTGACGAAATGCTGCCCGAACAAAAAAGAAAAGTGTTGTCAGTTGCTTGTTTTTGATTATCACTCACATCACACACCACTCCCAACTACGGACCAAATAACCACTTTTTCGGAATTAGCAAAACAGTCGCTGGTGTTAGTTCTGCAGCTGAATCTTATCCAACTTATCTTTTCGCACCTCCTTCAACGCATCAGTGGAGAGTTCGTTTATATTCTCTAAAAAACCAATAACATTGTGTCTGTGTATATCTAAAGGGTTTATTGAGAGGTTGGTGACTGATGGACGAGATGGTTGGAATATAAATGGTTTTGTAAGGATCTTCTTAATATTTTTGGATTGGTCGCGGCAGAATAGGAAAACGTCTCGAAAAACACAGAGGTGGCGACCGCCATACCGCCAAATCAATGAAAGCTTTGACCATCTAACGACTTCTGGCTTCACGCTGTTGAATTGTCTAACCCCCAGCCGTCAATATTGAAAGCAGGAATGGGGTCTTTTGATTGGCCAATCTGACTTGACGTCTCCAGAATTCTGCTTAAGGGTAATCGTAAATGAAATGTCTACATATTTTTTTAATGATATACTCTATTACAATAACGCACAGCGCAGTGATAGACATTTATATAGCGAAATCCTCCGAGTGGTGAAATACCTCCGCCACGATTGACACACCGTTTCATCCACAAAAGGAAATATGACTCATTTTGTGCTTTCTGCACGGAATCCATATTGTTTACTTCGGGCTGCAAATTGCCCTCAAAGTCAACTTAAATTTCTCTTAGGTTTCCAATGATATGCGAAGGAGAAGTTCATATCATCCTATCCTGACAGACTACCCTATTTAATATACGAAGACAAGAACGCGTATGTCTGGCTCACTTACGCTGGATTCCACTTTCGAAATCGAGGCTGTCGGTCAACAAAATGGCGGATATTAGCAAAGAAACTAACAGAGCATTGGGTGTTTGAAATAGTTAAAGAAATGCATCCTTTGCTTTGTGCAAGGTTGAAATATTACACTTTAGTTGTTTGAAGGATTTCGAATTAACCCGCGTATTTCACCCATCGTAATGTGTGACATATTACATTAGAATAACAGCAGCGCGATTTCGACATTATTTTGTGCTGATTCTTAGCAAAAATTCCAAAAGCAGCAATTCCAATTTTGCATTTTATCGCACCTTCTCAGTGCCTTGTGCAAAACAAACACACCAACGTGAAAGAGATTCAATCAGAGACAAAGATACCAGGCAACCTCATCCCAGGGATAACTTGTGCTTCTATTGCTGACGCATTTCATGCATTGGGTCTTTCCTCTGATCATATGGACGAGCTTTCGAATTTCGGAAAAACACACCTTGAACCGGTAACATGAAGTTCGAATTTTGTACAGCTTCGCCAATGCATTTATTCTGTGCATTAGGACCTTGGAACGGGTTGGCCCTGATGGCCATTAGAGGAAGGGCCAGATAAGATGTATCTGTTTAGAGAATAACCCCGGTTTCCATCGTCATTCGGGTATCTGATGACAATCGGCTGCACCCAGCATCCAAACAAGATGCTAACGAATGCCAATGGCGTCGTAAGAATCTCGCTTCCGAGATAACCTCTCGTTTGCCCGAGATCATATCTTCTCGCGAGATTTTATCTCAAGCGTTTTAATGACACTCGGATGAACATTTGGTCTCATCAGAAAAGGTTATCGTGAATCTGTACAGTAGGTGAGCTCTGCATTAGATGGTTTCTTATACAGTCCGAGACAGATTATCAACAATCTATGGAAGGTGCCACGGAGGAAATTATTTGTCCTATTTTGAGTCGACTCTGCATAAACTGCCGGGGAAATGCACAAGCGACAATTTGGCAGGGAAGAATATTAACCACGTATTACGCCAGCAGAGTGCATTATTACCAATAAATTAATTCCTACTGGAATAGCTCAAAACCGCCGAGAGTAGTAATGTTGACTTACGCCACCAACAAAAAGCCTTGAAATATGTCAATTTGACTAGGTCAAGATGTTGGAAACAACTTGGAATCATTTTGGGCAAATGTGACTCGAACTTCTTCTGACCAGCCTGCCGATGATTTGATACCTTTGTGGCTATATCATAGATCTCGGGTCATACGATTGAGCTTGATACCTCGATCTTCCCTTTGAGGCCTGCAGTTGGAAGGTTGCATCTCGGACTCGCCCCATCTAATCTGATACACTGGTGGCCTTTCAGAGGTAAGAAATTGGGGTCTTGGAAATCCATTCTTGTTTAGAAGTAAGGGCTCAGAATCTTTGATAGTCGTTCGCCAAATACAACCTCACCCTAAAACAAGACAATAGAATGAGTTGAATAGAAATTTCAAGATTGCTCTAAGATCCACGGATTCCGATATAAATCAATGGAAGCAAGTCGTAGGTTTAAAAAGTGACCTCTTAGAATGGATTTCATGAGTATGTTTACTTTACCCGGGTCAAATGTAAATACATTTCACGAATGGACCCAGCCTTTAATTGCTGCGACGTTTCTACTCCAACTCCACTCGATACGTTTGATGGTAATTACAATTTGCTACGGAGCGACGCTTGATTAAGTCAATCTAATAACATAATGGACCGTGATGCCTTTATTCCCATATTTGGCCGGCGGCCATCACTAGAACAGTGGTGAAAAAGCAGAACATTTCCAGGAAAGAAACTTTAAAGGGAAAAGAGCAGGAACGAAGGGAATGTTTTTGAAAGTGTTTCAAGAAGAATTCGCCTGATATCTCAGTGTACATTGAATACTAAATGTGCATCGATTTGCGTCAGATTAGGATGAAAATATTTTACACATGGTAAAGGTTCGTAAATCAAACACTCGCAGATCTGAGGAGGATGCATTTCGTTTCAAAATAGCATTTTGTGCTCGGGTTTGGTAAGGTCAGCCTCAAGGGTGCAGATTTAGTTTTTCTGCGCACATTACCAAACAGATTATAAACACGTGCTGTCACATTACAGTATCGTGGACAAGCACTTCAAGTAATCTTATGGTAAAAATGCGTTGGCACGCGAAACTGACACAACGAACAAAGGCTTAGTCGTTTCGCGCAACATGGTACTTCCATGAGTAGGCCAATCTTTGAAGAGAAAACTTGAAATTGACGATTTGCATTTTACGAAATGACATTGCTAGGTCTGTAATGCCTTTCGGTGATGAATTGATAACACGAGATAACACAATGTGGACGCGAGTTTTACCTCACACCTTTTAAGCGCATTTTGTTTCGCAGTGAGAAAGTGGGAAGGTTAAGATAAAAACACCTTCCCAAGGGAAAGGGTAATTAGCATTATCTCCAGGCTGGCCTTGAAAAATCTAATAATGGGCATTCTTAAATCGTTTACATCACCGGATGGGCGACCTTGCAAAAACGGAATTTTCGTTCAATTCAGTACAGACGCGTAGGTACGGGTTCCTAGCGGGCGCATGCCCCTGTGGAAATCGTCAGGATGTTCCATGGTAAATTTCAAGTTCCCTCGAGTGCATTTGGAACCTTATAGTAATCTAAAATCTCGGACGTGATGCAAATTTTCATTTCTTTCGGTGGGACGTGTTTGAAATTTGCTGCAATTTCTTTTATTGAAATCGTATTCCATGAATCATGAGAATAAAACTTAATTTCTGCGCATCCGATGTCATTGCTGAGGGAATCTGATGATTAACTTGGTGAACCCACACTCAGCCTAATATCTCAACGTGTAACTACAAGGGCACGTGACTTGCAATTAAATGACATATACATGTACCTATTTCAAAGTGTAAGTTTTGTCTATGTGATAAATGTCATGGTTTGCGGACGATCACATCAACTTTTTTTCGTCCCTATAGCAAAATGGCGATATGGCGTCAGGATCACTGATAAGACAGTATTCGTTGTGGTTTCACGTGAAATTGTTCCTCAGTTCGAAGATTTGTATTACCAGTCTTCCTTTTTGTTATTGAAATAAAACTGACAGGTTGACACAACGTCAAATTTGGACATGGTACAGCCACTCCGCATGGTTCATTCCGTCAACGCCGACGAAAGCCAAATCAAAATTACTGTAACAATCAAATGCCTTCTGACAATATTTTTCAAGTGAGGAATCATCTTTCTTTCGTTGCCTTTGACAACTTTTCAGCATTTTTCCTGCCATTTTAAAGCCAACTAGAAAGAAGTCCAGGATGCATTAACTGCCAATGGTGCAGCACGATTAGATTAACGCGAATATGCAGAAGTTGTTTTTGACCGCTAAACACCACACAACAAACGCAACTACTACTAATTTCCTGTGTTCTCGCTCTTAATGGTTTTTCCGAGATCCACAATTGAATGAAGCTAAGGGCCCCGTTAGCTCCTTTTCGGAAATGCCCCTTGGCGTGTGTCGGAACCAATTTCTGTCATAAATTAGCAAAATGCATGGCCCTCCAAATAAAAGTTCCGACAGTTGTCCGGCAAATGTACATGACTTTCTGTACACCTCGGAGACTCGGCGCTGGAGAGTGTTGTGATAGATGTTACGCGCTGCAGCAAGAAAATGCCGAGTAGCTTTGGCAACTTTTGTGCTGACGCGACCTTCTCTTCGCATTTCATTCATGAAGGAGGGAGGAAAAACTATCCATTAGCAACAGTACCCCGAAGGTCGGGTGGTTAGAACATTGTATCAGAATGTATCTGGCAACCAGTAGCTAAACATAGGTTAAGCGTGGGCGTGGGTAACGGACTTCTTTGAGAAGCATAACCTATTAATGCTGATTTTACTTCGATTTAATACCAATCAATGTAAAATCTCAGTTGTATATCTTTCGTCCTCGAACCACACATTTCAACCATTGACGAGTGTATGTCTTTTTCGTTACAGCTCCTAAACCAGTGTGCAAAGAAGACTGTGGGGAGGCCGACTGTGTCCTCCTTGTTGGCAAAAAGGAGACTGAGTGTTACTGCGTGGCCAATCTCCGGAAGCCCATCGACGGCAAGTGCCCCGGACAAATTGGAGTTATAGGTATGTACCAGGTGGGTTAGGCACAATCAGAAGCTCCTTTGAGTCATCTTATGCTATCTGTCAGTGCTATTACTTAAGTCCATTTACAAAAATATCCGCTATTTTTCCTCTAGGCCAACCCGCTTCAGCTTGCAAGGAAGACTGTGGGGAAGCAACGTGCGTGAAGGACGACAACGAGCCCCCGAGATGCCTCTGTGTCTTCAGCCTGAAACAACCGGTCAACGGAACGTGCTCGGAGACAGCGGAACCAGGTATGAAGTGTTCTTAAAATCATTCATGGCGATCTCCAGAATGTCGAATAACCATGCACATGAACAGGCAAGCTTTCCTATGTGCTTATTCAACATAAACTCAAAATAATTTTAAGATTTATCTTTTCCCTGAATAGTTGATATATTCATCTGTTCATTCGGATGCTACATTCCTTGTAGTGCAGCGCACAGAAAAAGTCGAAACTCACAGAAAAGGTCAGAACTTTGACTCGTTCTGTGAGCTAGTGTACATTACTAGGTTCAAAACTGGTCTGATGAAGTTCCCTGAATAGACTAAGATGATACCTCTAGAACGATTAAAACTCGCGATTTGGGGGGGGGGGGGGGGGGGAAACACGGAGTGAGTAAGCCCACATAACATGACCATTCCAATTTCAGTGGAAAACATCATAGCCGGCTGCATGAATCGATTTCATGATTTGTTGTGCTGACGCCTTGGTGCAGCTAGCGGAATCTTTATCGATTCATTATGATAAGTTGCGGTTTTATTATGTGCAACATTCTCTCATTGATGCATACATTTGTTGTTGTCATTTGTGTTTGGCGAAGAAGTGCCTGCAATAACATTATATTCTAGGCTCAGTTCTATTTGATTTTCTCATACGGAAACATTTATCTTCGCTGGCCTTCTCAGTACCTATTATACGAAATACGGCATTGGAATTGGCCTCTAATGGCATATATTCGTTTTTTACATTGATACTGCGACAAGAAACTGCTTTATTGATAGCATTTAGACTGCTAATGACGCTGCAGTATGTGTTTTTAACTAACTAGTTAACGTGGGAAGAAGAACGAAGAATGAGAAGATGACAACGTCTTCTCTTGGACCTTTAGTACTCGGATGATATTCATGCCCTTGCGAAAAGTAGCGGTTAAACAGGTAGCAGGTATCTTACCCAAACTAGAACATCCATTTTCAGCGGACTACTCTGACGGCGGTGATCCGGAGCCCGTGCCTCATGAGACCATTGTCAACATTGTGGAGAGTCACAAGAATGAGACGGTACGTAGCACATAGCGTCAACATTGGCGGCATCTGTAGAACTGCGAGTCGCACGGATGTTGAGGCCCATGTTGAAGCTTACGAAATCATGGGTATCCGATACTCATGTGAGGACTTTGAGTCAACATCGCATCTGGCCATGTCAGCCTCCTTCATTTTAATTCTCACTATTTGAGTTCATGCCGCAGTGCACAATCTTTGATATATCAACTTGTCAGTGACCAAGTCCTTAATTTCGCGTCGTCTTTCTCTATTCTAGGGCAAGCCAATGGCTCTCGTGGGCACCGACCTTCACCATCTAAATCAGACCGTCCTCATCCTTGAGATTCTGATGCCTCTGATTGGTCTGCTAATAATAGCCATGGTAGTTCTCCTCATAATGAAGAAGAGAAAGGTCGGGCTATTCAAACCACGTGATAAATCCAACAACGCTAGTTGGCTGCACCGGAATGACAACTCGATGCTATTAGACAGCATGAGCCTCGTGAATAAGAATCCGACATATTACAGGTTGGTACTGAAAAGATCGTCAGTGGTAATTCTTTTGAATCGGCATTATATCATCACTTGTGATATTACGTTTTTTTTGCCCTTGATGGTTTTTGCGAAACGATTCCCTTAAAAAGGCATTACTATGGATACTTGTTATCAATATTGCCTTGATGACCCATGGGATTGGTCGTTTGGTTTGCGTATCTTCGGAATATTTCATACCCGCTAAAGAAATTAAAGACTGTGATGCTTTTGGGAACGAGACAGTTCGCAGAGTAACAAATGGCTCTTTAAAGTTTACTGAAAAATAATTTTAGAACAATTTTACCAAGGCATGTTTGTCGATCTCGCCAGTTGTCTATCTATTGATGAAAGCCGCGGGCTGTGCCGATCAGTACCCTTGCCCACACAGGCAACTAGAAACATCGTCATGGTACGACAAAACGATACACAAAATAGGTTTACTGAACCTCACTTCTATCCACACTTCCAGTCCGCACCCGGAAGTAGTCATTACCAAGTTCCACGTGAAGGAGATCCCGTCAGAGAAATTGGCCCTGCTGGAGGAGATAGGCGAGGGTGCATTTGGACAAGTCTTCAAGGGTAAATACTTTTTTACGGTTATACTCTCTTTGCATATCGTCTATGTTTACTAATATTGCTTGGTAAGAGTCAGTTATAACCAAACAGCGTTCTTTTGCCATAGTTACAGCAGGCGGTTGTTGGGGGAGTCTGTAGAAACGACTCGTTCGACCATCACATCCAGGGCTATTGCAACAGGATAGTCACCCGCATCGAACAAATATTCGACTTTGAGAAAGTAGAGCGTATCTCTGAGATGACGATTAAGAGAGGCTACTGAAATACGTTGTAAATATTGGAGGTTACGCTTCACTACAATGCTGAGTTCAGTATCTATCTCCATAGAATGGATCAAGCGAGTCGGTACTGAGATTAAGGTTAACGCAAACCACGCAAAGGCATTGGCCCGTTGACAACCTCATCTACAAGTATACATTCGCAGTCAGTTGGTTTCCTTCTGTCACAAGTGCTATCGCGCAATGACTTCAATTGCAAACAACATTTCATTTAATATCTAGGGGAATTGCAACAAGACAGCAGCCCAAGCCGCCTAGTGGCCGTGAAACTGTTGAAGAACGGGGTCTCGCGAGAAATCAAAGAGGACTTTGAGAGGGAAGTCGAGATTACGAGTACATTCGACCATGATAACATTCTGAAACTGATTGGAGTCGTAACTAAAGGTGGGTTGAAGGCGCAGTTGACTTATTCTTACGGATGAAACATGCACTTAAAACATTAGGTCTCCTATTGTCAGATTTGTGTTTACGAAGTAGGCCAGATCTTTTTGCGTTCTCAGCGCAGCAGCTGAGATGATACAAATTTGGAAGGTAATGTGAACACGAAACAATTATATTTAATTTCTGATGATTGCAGCGATATGTATTTGGGCGCGATTGACCTAGGGTCAAGGATAGTGTAGTCCGCTCAAGTATTCAACATGACCACCATCATGAGAGGCCGCCATTTTGTTGTTGATGTGGGGATCTGTTGGCACGCGCACACCGACGTTGTGCGGGAGAGCATCACAATGCTCACTCTGATAAAACTGTTTTATTTCCTTCAGATGTGAATGATTCCCCCTACATGGTCTTCGAGTTCATGGAACATGGCGATCTTGCCGGCATGCTGAGGAAGAACGACCCAGTAATGAGACGCAACAAGGATAAACTCATTCTCAAAGATGTAAGCTGCTGAAATTCGCTTTGCATTGTTGATTGAACATGTTCGGGCTGGGTTGTATGGATTTAGTGTGACAGGGGCCGTATCTTAGACACAGTGCCCTTCTAAGGCTAGGATGTTGAGTTTTGTTACACATGTATAACTTTTCATGACTTGTAAAGTTGCAGTGCTACTCGATATTACCAACTCATCACCTTTTTTATAGTAAATATGGCGTGCCGTAACTACATCTTTTTCAGACTGACTTAGTCGACGTGGCCATCCAAGTCGCCAATGGAATGGTCTACCTTACCCAGCAACACTTCGTTCACCGTGATTTGGCCACCAGGAACTGCCTCGTCGGGGACGCTCTCATCGTCAAAATATCTGACTTCGGCATGTCCAGGGATATCTATACTTGCGATTATTACAAGGTAATACTTGTGGAGTCTTTATCCTATTTCCTTGTAAACCAGTATTATGCTTTCAATCGTTACTGCTCAAAATCTTGTCACAACTCTGCCTATGATTTTCCTGAGTAAAAGCCAAACTGTCATTTTGCAGATCGGTGGTTCGCGGATGCTGCCTGTCCGCTGGATGTCGCCAGAGAGCGTCAAGTACGGCAAGTTCACCACCGAGAGTGACGTGTGGGCCTACGGTGTGGTCCTGTGGGAGATCTTCTCCTACGGCAAGCAGCCTTACTATGGACACGGGAACGAGGAGGTACGTATCAACATTATTGTGAGAAGTCCGTCAGAGTAGTTTTGACTTCTATTCGACCAACCAAGATGGCGTTCATATTAGTAGTAGACTTGCAGAGTGAGTTCCACTTGAGTTTGGCTGGAATTCCCGGCGGAATCGTGAACACTGTCATTGGAGAAACCCCAAACATGTCAAAGGTCACACAGTGTCAAAATTAATCCATTGACGAAGGCTACCGTAGGTCAAAATACGTGTGTTTGTTTGTAATGTTGACTCTTGCATGTGACAGACAACCTCATCTCCTGGTGCAAACTTTAGGGATCTCTAATCAAGCACATCATAATTTTGAGGTATGATTTCTCGTCCCGAAATTAGTCTAAACTTTGAGGAATCAATTGAATTTGCAGGTGGTCATGTTTATAGAAAACCACACCCTACTGAACAGGCCCGAGGTCTGCCCAGAGGACATATACAAGATCATGCTCCAGTGTTGGATTACGGATCCGAACGAGAGGGCCTCCTTCGTGGACATCCACAGGGCCCTCATCGACTACAGCAAGAGAGTGGTACGGAACTTCCACAAGGTGCGGGCGGACGTTTGCCCGAGTTCCAGTTACGTGGTCCAGTTGTAAGGCTGGGTAAAGCTGATATATTTGGGGCCAAGATAGGGGGCTTGTACTGCAGGATGTTAAGTTGCATCAGAGTAATGAATGCGCGGTCGCGACACATTTGAGTGCAAAGGATACTCATCGCTCCACTATATGTACTGTATATGACATTGTCATTTACTGTAAGGCTTTCAGCTTTGTACATTTTGATCGACCATAGGAGCTTCTGCTCTGATTCCCGCCATCATCTAGCAGTAATCACGCAGTACTTTGCCCTTCAGTGTTCACTGAGGTATTTTGAAGTAGGTTAAATTGTGGTTCTGGTGGCAGCACTGAAGAAAAACACAGCTAAAAACTAAACTTAACTTTGCAATGAAATGAAGATATAAGTTCAATGAAATCGGGTGTGGTCCATGGGTACGATAAGTTTTGACCAACTGCAAGTAATGATATTTTCTTTCCCACTAAACCAACTGGGGACAGTACATGATAATCTGGCTCTGGCGTATTATAGACCTACTGGTTTCTTTGTAAAAGTAGCTCGGTATCCACAAGAATACGTTCAAACGTCAATATTGAAAATATTTCGGTCTAGTTCAAAAGCCTACCACCAGAGCGCAAGATCTACGGAACTTTAGGGATTATCGATATATAGGAGTTCATCGAAGTTAATTATTGTAAGTAATACAAAAATATTCAATTTCTCATAAACTCATTAAGGTTTTACTGCTAATCTTCTGAGTTTTTCAACACCCTTGGAGGAAATTTTCTTGTCAAAATGTTGCGCTGGCAAAAATGCAATTTAAGTGGGACCAAACTAAAAACTCATTATCATTCTATTGTTAGTGCGGACATGTCATGTAACCTCGAAGACTTAAACTCCAATCGGCGAAATACGTTGCAAGTAGGTTTACTACAGATTTTTGTGTTGGAATGCTCAGTAAAAATAGCAGCAAAGACGATGAAAAGTAAAAGGGAGGACGATCGCCTACCGGGTGTATTTGTGCCAAAGGGATATGATTAAGGGTGCTCAGCGGAAGTAGTTTTTGAATATTTGAATTAAAATAACCCATATGACAATGAAATTCAATATCAAATTTTAAGTGCCATGGGTTAACTCAAACAGTAGGGCCGTTTACGAGTGACCGATCCGATTCGGTCTAGATTAGTCTGCCGTGTAAAACGCGCACGGCACGAACTGGATCTGGTCTGATCTGGTCCAGTTCGAGACATGTACCGTGGAACCCCGGTCGGCGACCACCCGGGTAACACGACCACCCCGGTATCTACAGTTGTAATCGGTTGCACAAGGAATTTCATGATCATATGGAAAAACTACATACTTTAAGTTCAAACCGTTTGTTAAAATATAGAAAGAAATGTGCGTGTCGATGATATACAATTTCAGTTGATTGATTTAGGTTGTGACAAAACAATATTAAGATAATATGTGACCATACAACGGAGGCCATATTGGCTACTCTAAAAAACCGTCATTGAAAAAAAATCGAACTGTCTGTTTGAATACATGACCGCGCGAGGAAATGTCGCGTCACTTATTGCGCCCATGATTGCAAACATCGTTGATTGGGAAAGAGATTCTGGACGAAAATGCCAATACAAATATCGGAATGTTGGATAAAAGGGAAGAGAAGAAATACGAGATTGTCATTATACTCCATATGCATTCCTTTTCATGAACTCAGTCACTTTCATCATTGGTTCATAGCACCAGCGACTAGGGGGCGTTTATTACGGCAAAAATTCAAGAAATCCATTCGGCGCTTTCAGGATTATTTCTAACAGCCAAACCTGAATCCGACATGTTGTCGCAAGTATCAATCAAAGTACCTGTTATGTGGTAACTCTCAAATTCGACGGAACTATGAACCAATATCTACCATCTTGAAATCCACTAGTACTATAGGTGAATAATAGGTGGCGTGTGTAAAATTTAATGGAGATGTTATACTATATCCAACATAATCTTAATTGGCAGCATAAGTGTACTATATGACGTAAGGATCAACATTGCAATTTTATAATTAGGGGTTTTATATGGACACTAGGATGATTAGGCAGCAGAAATGTAAGAGAAAAACAAAACGATCTTGACTTGTCATGCATGCACGGCTAAAGAGGATCGACCGATTTACTTGAAGAGACAACTTCGGCATGATATATGTTGACTTTTCACCGAAAATTGACCTTTACTACAAAATATATGATTGTGAGTTTCAGCCAGAGTGTTCAAATAAAACTTACTGAGTTTTCATACGTATTCACTTCATATATCAATATATAAAAGCAGTGTGTGTTTTATACAATGACGTAACTTGTATTTGTTCTAGCCAGTTTTATGTGACACCCTGTATCATTCTAGCAAAAAATTTCCCACCGAAATTCGGCACTTAAAATATCAAATTAATTACTATATTGTTATTGTATATTGAATTCACAGTCACACTCAATTGTTGAATGAACATGCTTTTCTTTCCGACTTAGAAAATTTCACTTGCTGTGTTTGATAATCATAAAAGATGGCATTGATTTATTAATTGCGAGCTAACGCACCCAGTCCTGGCTGTAGTATTTTCATGTGAAATAGACTTTATTCACATCTGCACGTTTCAGTCCTGGTGTGGTAGTAAAGGTTATTTTCCCAGCATTTGTACATTTTTGGTTGTGATAGGGAAGCTAAAAGCTCATTGATCGGTCAAAGTCCTTTTTGTCGGATGACATCTTTTTTTGCTCAGTTTCTCAACATCGCTACACTCGTCACTTTGAACGCCTTCAGATTTTGTTTGGCTTACTAGAAGTACAAGGTACGGGATTAAAACTGCTAGTGCCTAAAAAAGTAGAGAAGCCAAGTGTTCACGTGAACATGACCACGAATTACAAATTGGATCTCTGCGCCACCGCTGGAGAGAACCAGTTTGCATGGATGAAAGATCTGTGATGGCCGATCAGTGCAGCTGGATGATTTATTTTTCTAGCTATCAACACCATTCTGAAATATACTGTGACATTAGTTCGTGTATATATTATTCACATAAACCAAATTTGATTCGAGACTACAACTGAGATTATGAGTTTGAGACTGTTAAACAGCATGTCTGCTCCAGCAGACATGCTCAGTGCGGACCCTTTGTGGAGCCTGTTGTTCTCATGCTGGCTATGAACAACTGATTAGTTTGATCTGATCAGTTCATGATTAAAGGGTGTGATTGACACGCAGACAGTTCATCCAAAAGTGGCTATTGAAGCTCAGTGGATTTAATTTAGTTGTTTATTTTATTGTTTTAGTGTCGCGTAAATATCGCTCATGATTAAGTTGCCCATTATAACGAATCGTTGTCATGACTTTGCGCATGTTTATTGTTAATTAAATAAAAACAGTTTTTGAAAGCTTTGTTAGGCTCTTTATTTTAATTTCAGCCCTTCGAATGAGACTCAAAACCGAGGTTCCTTGTACCTGGTGTCTATGCCAGGGCAAGCTAAGACCCCACCAAGTGAGAAACATGAGTAGCTTGCGTGGACACTATCTCTCTCGCCAAAGTCGGACCGCTAGGCCAATAAACCCAATTGGCGCCTAACCGTAGTGGCACGTAGGATACGCTCATCCCGCCTTGGAGGAGGATTACTTCTAGGAGAATGACCCCTCCAAGTGCAGAGCGAACGCTGAAGAAGAAGAAGAAGAAGATTTCAGCCGAGTGTTAATTAGATTTTCCAGAAATATTGTAAAAAATGCAACTGACGTAATGCAATGGGAGCGATGAAGAAGCCTGTGATAGCCTTTAGTGGCACTTCAAATGTTCTGCATGAATTCGAGTAGTCTTGTGTGGATTTACTACTCTTCCTTCCCCACGCCGTGTTATTTGTACACCAAAGGCCGGGTTTACATAGAGATAGACCCCGGCGATCAAAGGATTCGTGGTCATGAACCCATTAGGAAGCCTTTGATCACCAGCTTGTCCGTATACGGTGTAGCTCTATGTAAACCTGCCTGTACACGAAGAAATCCGTCGCGACGCACTTCTTTTTTGTACCGAAGTCATACTGCAGTACTACATTTGATTTTTGAGCTATCTATCGATCTTGGTGGACGGCATTAAGTGAAACAATCACCGAAACGCAGGCATTAATAATGCAAAAATGTCCGGAATTATTTCCTTCCGCCTGTGGTGGTTCATTGTTCTTATAAAAACAAATTCTGAGATACTGATGAGATTAAGAATTTGAACAGCGCACTTCGAAACAATATCATGAACTTCAGTTTCAGATCAAAGGTTGTAGACAAAATCAAAATATTCCGTAAACACGCACTGGCAATATCTCCCTGAAGTTGCCCATTTATTTCTTATACCTTATTCCCAATTCTCCTCTTCACCCTCTTGTTACAAGAGAATTTTTGAAAAGGACCCTCTTATTTGCCTGTAGGTCTGAGATGGGCGTGGTCGAATACCGATTTTTCTTCGACGCTGCAAGTTTGGGGACTGCTTTTGAGCAAAATCATCGACCAGCTTCCTTTTGATACCTGTCACATTTCCACCAGTTGTTCAGTTCCTGCCAAGCCAGGCGAATCTCGGGACTGAATTTTGGGATCGATAGTGACGCTAGGACCTTCCTTCTGATACAAGTCACGACATGCTGTATCATTCGAGAATCGGCCGGTAGCCAAATGAGTAAAAAAAAGTCGTGATAGAATTAGAAAAAATGGCCCCTGAAAACGAAGCATTTATTATCGATCTGACATAGTTATTGTTATAATTGTATTACATGGGTTGTTGGTAACGCAAAAAGAATATGTACCAAGATACTTACCAAGTAAGGGTGTATTTTGTTCAGGGGCTGGTCGCTGTGGCAGTCAGAATCAAAATAATAAGCCATGTATCATTAATTAAATGCTTGATAAATTAATCACGCATAGTCGGAGATGCTGTAATTATCTATTCATGCAAATGATTTGTTTTCACCGACTTTCAAAAGTCCAGGTCTCGGTTGCCTTTAAGGTTATTTTCATATTTGTGTGTTGTTATATTTTTTGTTATGACACAATATGGTGCGCTGCGAATGAACTCTTTCATTTGTTCCCTCAGAAAGAGAGAATGGGCACCTTTCAGATATTGATAATCTGCCTGCTATTTGCATCTTTATCCCAATATTTTGACTCGGTCAACCGTCACCCAAGGGCTGTGTGTGTTGCCCTTGGTTTTGTAGCCAACGCGATGATATGCCCCATGCGGTGGCGATACGCGGTCAAAGAAGCCTGAAGAATAGTCCAAGGCCGGGGTTCCAGCGGACCACAGCAGGGCGACAGATCTAAGTTCAGGATACCCTTTCAGATTTTGGAGATAATAGATACTATTACTTCTTTCCTTTGAAATAGGGATCCAATGATGTTTTATATTATTTTCGGTGCCGTTCTAGGGTGGGCTGCGGCACTGAGCCCGACTACCATCAGAATTGGTAAGTACATTGTAATTTATTTTGATGTGTTAATAAGGAACCAAAAAAGCCAGAAAAAAAATCCTTGTTGCAGCTTTAAGAAAAGCCCTCCTCACGCTAACGTACATGTATATCGGATATCAGAATTTTTCACGAGAAAAATAGGACATGGCCGACAAGTGATTTATGTTAAAGGGATGTGTAAGCCTGCGGTTTTCCCTATTAACAAAAACTACACGGGGTCACTTTCTCTAAATTCTTTGGTTTTTGCTGCATTTCGTCTCCTCCAGGCTTGGTTTTAGACGATGGCTCAACGATCAACGCGACTGACATGAACGCGGCTATCAACCTGGTGAACGTTGATAATACTCTGCTGGCGAACACCTCTCTTGATCTGGATACGATCACGCTACAGAGCGGACTATATGCTCAGAAACTGAGTAAGTTTGATCGGATTTTGTCGCATTGATTGTAATTTGAGTTTAAGTCTGCTATCCTGCCACATCACTTAAAGAGAGCCAAAAGTAAGAGCTCATTTCTTTTTTGTCCTCGCTGATCGAGGTAATTGTCACTGGTTTGATCGGGGAACCCACCATTGCGGTTTTCTATGTGATGGGGTTGATGGTGTGTGGCCAGTCCTCTTCCTGGTCACCACCAGTAGACTAGGTTATTGATATTCAGTATAACATTGTCACTCCCCAAAGCCAGGTCACGTCGGGTCCGAAATCCACTCTTTGAAGCATATAAGAAGGTAATGCAAAGAGATAGTGACACTACCTGATTATTTTACAGTATGCGATGCAGCCTCGAGAGGCGTTTCAACAGCGATCGCCGCCACGCGATGCAAGAACCTCCCCGCAGTCAAGTCCGCCTTCAACAACTTCAACATACCCGTGATCAACATCGGGCCAGAATCTTGTCCCATAGCTGATGACAGCCTCTTCCTAAACGCAGAAGGACAGCTATCAAACATGGCAATATTCGTTACGGAAATCGTGAAGAATCAGAGGTGGAAAAGGACTCACATTTTCTATGATTCTAGTTTTAGTGAGTCTTATTTTCTTCACTGGTACCTTGATCCACAAATATATCGCCTATCAACTGTATAATGCCCACTGGTTTAACATCAACAAATTCAACAAGAGGGCACTTCGATTTATTTCGCAGCAGTAACCGACTTGTAGTGGGAACCGTTCACTGATGGTAGCACAACGAGATGAGGCTAGCGGTTATGTCTGCTTTGTTTTGTAACGACGCACTTGGCGCAATGTGGACATCGCGTGTTCATAGAAAACGTCTTGACTTTGAACTGAACAATTCAAATTATTTCAGGCTTTGCTGTCCTTGACGATTTACAAAACCTACTCGACGCCGAAAACATCTACACCACTCTGATCAATCTGTCAGTCGTGTCGGACTTGGAGGCAACCATGAATATGATTTATAACAACTGGCAAACAGAGTATTGGCGGTACATGATCGCAGCGAATACTGCCAATACTCTGAACGTTTTGCAAAAGGTACGGTGATCTTTCATATAACGAAGTTAGAAGGTCTTGCAGTCGGCTCCGAGTCATATTAACTGGATTACTCCTCTATGTCTCCCTCTTATTCAGCGAGTATAATAATTATATCGGGTAGAATGGGATATTTGTAGTCCCTGCATTATTTGATGCATCGGGACATCAATCAATATCATAGGCAGGGGCTAAAATTAAACCAGGGCTTCAAATACCCCATAAGGCCATTCTACCTCACGGTAAACCTTAGAATAAGTGGCTCCACGCGAAAACAGAAAAGGCCGACCATGTCTTGTTATACGTGGAGACAGTGTAGAGTGACCCCACGCTCAGAGACCGAAGGACAAGAGACGAAGGCTGTGATATGGCAACTTTTATTGGGCAAGTGCATGTATATATAAATACCGCAAAACTTGGAATATAATAGGCAGGTTTCGCAAGCCCGACGAACTACGAAGGTCAGTCGTCTCTAAAGTATATCACATACTTCGTACTTCGTCGTTCGTAGCTCTTCGTAAGGATTGCGAAACCTGCTTAATAACGCAACGTGTACAACAACGCAACGTTTCATACTGCTCGCGCCGCTTGGGCAATCGGGCGGAGGGATCAGATGCGGGGTGTGGGGTGGGGTTTGGGGTGGAGGGTGTTGCAGTGTCGATAAGGATGGGGATGGGTATGGGAACAAAGGCAAATGGCAATGACATGATAACAATTGAACAAAGTACAGGTCGCTTTCAAGGTGGCAAGAACCGATTGATGACCAAAACAATGGCATAGTCTGTTAACACCAATGGAGCATTCTCTCATATCTTACCCCAAAACCGCTCAATCAAAATGGTGCAGAGACTTGATATTGACGTTGATTGTCTTCGAGAGGAAATTGTTCTCAAAACTGATATGGGCCTAAAATATTAATAGTATCCTACCTATCCTACCTAAACATTCTCTGGGCCTTCTGTTAAATTAGGCCTCCTTAAGAAAAAAGAAAGAAAAGCTAATAAAGATATAAGCCTTCAGAGCAATTATATTGATCTACAACAAATTCCTCTTGAAAACAAATAATGTCAATAAGGCGCATCTGTGCATCATTTTGAGTAATTAATGCAACGTAGAAACACTTTTTGCTGTGACCGAGACAACTACCCAGACAAATAACTCCATTGCTGTTGCACCTCGTGCTGAGAAATAAATCAGTCGTTATCAAGTCACAACCATCACCTAAAACGGCAAATTAATTGCCACATTGAAAACGGAACAAGAAATAGCAATATTCTGGATCAGCGAGTACATACATAAAGTGCTATTGATTCCAGCCCAATGGGGATTAAGCACATTTTTTTGCAAAGGTTCACTTGGAACAAAGTAACAATGTTTGATTGAACATTCATGAGTCAACCCAACAGCATAAATTACAACAAGAAAATGGTAAATTCCGTTGGGAACTGGTGTTCCCTGATCAGGGCCCTTGACCTCTGGCCTGGAATAGAAAGGAATATGGAAACATACAATTTAAGAAATGAAAGTGAGGATTTTTCATGACGTTTTTTTTTGGGGGGGGGGGTTACCTTCTATTATAGTATATCATGTATAATATGGCTATACATATGTTCATGTCTGTGACAGCCTCATTGGCACTAATGAGATGAATGAATTAAATTGAATCGAATTTTCAGGCAATGGTGGTCAAACTGCATCGGGTTTGTCCCAATATCAGTAACATGATGACGGAACTGAAGCCTCATTTCATCAACTGCAGCCAGCTTATCGAGTTTTATCTTATTTACCTCAATTGTGCTCCACAAATCTGGCATCCTGAATATTTCTACTTGTCCCCAAACGGGTAACTTCCCTCGCATAAGTGGTATCTGTCGCATTGGCTCGATTTTTGGGACGGGACAGCGAAACCACACGAGATAAAGCAATTATTCACCTGAAAAAATTGGAGACAATTAGAATGCTGTTTCAGTCAACAATGGGCGATCTGTTCAGGAGACGTCTTTCAAATCGCCCATTGTTTCATAAACGAGAGCTGAACAGACAGTTCCAGCTACTCTTTGCAGATTTCCTTCTTCCAATGCATCCATCGCGTTTTGTCTCCACCACACTTGCATAGTTATACTAGCAGTCTGCATTATTGTTTGCTTATCATAAATTTACTTTAAGGTCACGTGCAGGTCTTATTGGTAATTGCTGGGGTGAAACTTGGTACTGCTGGACAAGACTTACATGTCCACAAAACGGAGTGTCGCTGCTGGACTGATTTACAAGTCCACAAAACGCAGAATCGGACATGGACACCATTACCCCAGCAAGAACCCAATGTAACCCCACAAAATAGGGCCGTTTATAATGTTTAAGACATGTTTATACAATAACAATACTGAAGCTATTGCCTGCAGTGACCTTGCGAATGATTTTTATGTGGCAGGGGTCAGGGACCGTGACTATTGATAAAGTCCTCACGATATTATATTCGTCAACAATGGGGCACAGACTTTCAGATATTTTCGTGACTGACCTCTATTACCAGTACAGTCCAATATATATTTCTTTTTTTCGTGACTGACCTATATTACCAGTACAGTCCAATACATATTTCATTTTTCGTGACTGACCTATATTACCAGTACAGTCCAATATATATTTCATTCTTCGTGACTGACCTATATTACCAGTACAGTCCAATATATATTTCATTCTTCGTGACTGACCTATATTACCAGTACAGTCCAATATATATTTTATTTTTCGTGACTGACCTATATTACCAGTACAGTCCAATGATATTAGCATTTGTATTTTTGGTTTAGTCTGTATATCTTTCAAGGGCTGGGATGGGGACGGGGAAATTCTCCAGTGACAAACTTTTTGATTGTCATTCTGGTAAAGAAAAACACGTCCAAAGGGGAAATTTATTCTCATAACGTTTTACAATGCTCGAAAAAAACTTTAAAAATGTACATGTGGCGAGTCGCCACATGTACTGACTATACCTGTGGATCTAAATATATATATCAAAATTGAAATCCTTAGGGAAATTAATGAAGACAAAAAGGGTTCCATGCCCTGGGATTCCATGTACCGCGGACGATGCTAACGATAGGATTTAGCTGACAGGATTTGGCCACATGAACCCCTCCTGTCCAAAGACGCGGGGGTCGTCAGATCAATTTGAAACCGCCATGGACATCACTTCTTCCCCCTCACAAGTCGGTCGCGATGACCTCCATGTGCAAACCATTTTGGCTGTGGATGCCCTGGTAACCCATGTCGCCTAACCAGACATAGCGCGCTGCCTGACTAGAAGTTACCGCCTCTGAGACCCAGGGTTGAGACACTGGGGTCTGCCCCTAGCTGACAGGTGGCTGGAGATCCATATCATAGAGCATACCAACCGTACATAACCGGCTGGACTGGTACACCCTATCAGGCTCAGACTCCCCAACGGAGTCTATTGAGCGCAGCCGCAGCGCCAGTTAATATGGATGGATTTACGTCGTCAAATTTCTGTCGACCTGATGAGCATTCGTTCACGGTACATAGAGTTTATCGGGGTAGGGGGCGAAGAGACAAGACCAGGAACTCCTGTGGGGTTGCGGGCGCAATGCAACCCGAGGAACGAGATGCACCCAAAGTACAAGCTCGAAAATAACTGGCTCATCCTTCGCCATAGGTGTCAAGTATGAACCACTTATACAGACAGGCGTCATTAACGTTGGGTAACACCTCACAAGGAGTAATGCCAAACAGTTTTCAAGACCTCATATTTAACGAAAAGGTGTGACAATAATGATAATATATCAGATCCAATACCAGTCCCTTGACCAAACCCAACCATTTCTTTAAATTTCAAGGGGACGTCAGGGCTTCTGAAAGAAAAAGTATGGGCATGATAGCTACGATAGAAAGATAGATCGAAGTGATAGAAGGGCTAACTCGTTATCTGAAAAGGGTAAGCGTGTTGAGTGTTATAGTTACACGCAACAAGGTCACATATCCATCTGTGGCCTGCAAGTGTCGCCAACCCAACACTGTTCTCAACTGGAGCTACATGTAGTTTTTTTCACGATCACTGGGAAGGGTGTCGGAGCAATTTGAAGGTGTGTTTTCATCCTTAATTTCACATTATTTCTCTCGCATTTTCGGGAGTGAGACAAAACCAATTAATCCCAATTAATTTGGTCGAGGGCAATTTCATTTGTTTCCCACAATTAATGACCAGTTTGGGCCATCACGGAAAACCGCGAGGATAATGCTAAACCACACAACCACATACATTTTTTGCAAGGATTATGTACAAAGTACATTTTTCAAGAGCTCATTTAAAAGTTGGATAATATTATAAGAAATGTGATAATACTTGCAATTTTATTTGTACCCTTTTTAAAAAGAAGTTACCCTTTTTTAAAGTGGAACTATTTTTTCTCCTTGTGCATATGTGCACAAGGACCCAATGCATTCATGTTCCTCACGGTTCACCACGATGGCCCAGACTGATGACCTGGGCCATGATGCCATCCATGCACGTTTCAAGAAAATCGCCTTGGTAGAAGGCCTATTTAATAGCAATCATGTAGTTGTCCCTAAATCACCCAGCCAGCCCCTTTCACTGGCAGTGGTTCATGTATGGGAAGATTCAGATACTATGTAAGTAAAGGGGGTACAAGAGCTATGGTACAGGTGAGGGGTACAAAAGCCCCAGTATACAGTTAGATAATAAAATGGTTACAAAATGACCACAATTTATCTTCGCACACCATCTTTATTCTTGTATAGGGGTTATAGGTAAAACTTAATGGTGACCAGAATATAATGGCTCGCGAAAGAAATTTTAAGTCAGTCTTTTATGCTGCTGATTTTCTGCGGCTTTCAGCAGCTTCCTTCTACTGCACTTGGAAAGATATCTTTTGAAAGCCACCACGTGACCTCAGGGCCAATGCATTGTTCTCATTATTCACACTTAACAGCTTCGCGACCACTCCAAAACATACTTAAAAGGGACAATCTGGGTGTGGGATTTCTCTGGCCTGGAGATAATACCTCTGCTTGCCACAATGCGCCGGTACTTATGCTGATCTCGCCAGTTTTGGGCATGGCTTATGAAATGCAGGCAGGCCTTAAGGTTACACCCAGTTTTTGTACACTGTTTATTGAAGTTCAATGATATTTCAATGTTCCTGTTTGGAGAAGCCACGGTCCTGCTGGAAGCCATTTTTATAGGAAAAACCAACATATCTCATGCCACAGTTGTCCCTTTAATACCACTGAATACAAGAGGGGGTATCACTAAACTATGGTCATTTCATCACACAAGCCGTTTATCAAAGCTCTGAGATGCTGATCTCCTATCGGATAGGATAGATTGATACTCGATCGCTGCACTGGTCAAATGAGACGATTGGTAATTTCTGCCATGTCTTTATGTAAATGTCTTTGAACTACTTCGATTTTATGCCTCATCTTTCTGAAACGGCCAAGGTCCTCATCATACATATCGCATGTCGCAGTATCAAGGGCTGGTTGGTTCAGAGATAGAATGTGTTATGAGCACGTGACACATTGCGCCAAGCATAGGGCGTGTGACGTCATAAAACATGGCAGATATGACCGATCGTAGAGCAACTGCAGAATACACGGACACCCTGTGCTAAATGAGAGGAATGTGTACATAATGTACAGAGGGACAGAGTGTACATATTGTACAGAGGGACAGAGTGTACATAATGTACAGAGCTACTTCTGTCCCGGCTATTCTGCAGTTAGGCTGTTATTTCAATTGAGAAAAATGACTCACCATGATGGTGTTCACGTCGTTTCTTGTCATAAACCGGTTTGGCAGCGGTGGTTGAGCAGCATTAGGTGTGCTAGAAAGGACAACATGTCTGGTATCTGCAAGGAATGAAAATGACAAGATAAGATTCTACACAGTATCAAACAATAGTCACAAAAGTTGTGGAGAAAAGGTTGTGGAGAAATCATGCTGAACTTACCAATGTTGAACCAGCGCTTCGACCATGGAACATATGCCTTGTTTGTGTCGACACAACTGAACGCTTGTGTTCCCAAAACCGGTCTGTCATACCAGCAGCACAGCCAACTTACACCCCTAGTTAAGTACGTTACGTCAGAGAAATGACCAAACCACACATCTATTCAAATTGTGATTTTCAATCAAATTTAGATTGACCCATTCACGAAAATGCTCACAATTGAAAGCTGACGAGTCAAATGAATTAACCTCATTGGGCAAATAATGAGCCCACGGTCGGATGAACACGAGTCGAACAGAAAGTTATATAACTTCGCTGAATTTTGGCATTTATGGTATTTTTAAACGAGTCTATACGTGACACAACATGATTGATGAAATTCATTGCCAATTACGTATTTACACAATTTAAATTTTTTTTAAATTCAAGTTCAATTTTGCGCACATGTCGTCAAAGCAAAATTGCGTAGGGTGTGATATATCATGCAATCGAATTAAAATATATTTGACAGTAGCGGATTCAGAAATCTTTGGAAGGGGCTTACTCTGAGGAAAGAGTGGGGATCAGTGAATGTACCATCGTGGAAACCAGGATGGTACGAGGGCCCTGACCAAGAAATAATTTAAGTTTGAAATATGTGGTTTTCCGGCCATATCTGGAACCATCGCAGAGAATTCTGGAAGGAAAAAAATAAAAAGGTTCTCTCATCGGGACTCGAACTCGAGACCTGTGGTTCTATTTGCCAACACTCTTATCCTCAAGGCCAGTGGACTGCTTCAAGCGCATCGAAGCATTGGAGGTGTATCATGTTTCAGGCCGTATTCAGAAGGGTCTTTTGTTCGTTTTAATTTCTTACTATTGCCGCATGGGGTGCTCTGGTTTTGTGCATGCAGTTCAGCTTTAAGTGGTTAAAAGATGGATGTAGGATATTATGAGATAAACGAACGAATTTTATGACCTCTAAAGATGCAATCATTTCTTTTCGCAGGCACACAAAGTCGGTCTCCGCGACAAGGGTAAAATGTGGGTCCTGCTGAATCCCGAAGTTCCCTACACGGCCATCGAACCTGAACTCGATATCCTTGATAACATCGGGATCATTCGGAAAGTCATTCGGAGAGAGTCGTGGCTTTGTGAACCTCACCAGGTAAAATGTTGCAACATATCTTTTTGCTGACTATTTGGAGGGAACCACTTGGCTATGAGACAAAGCTGGTCGATCGCTCATTACTTGGTTGATACAGGGTCTTTAGTATTTTCATGTAAATGTGGCCGTTTGGTGTAATGAGGTATAAGATGAGAATAGTTTCCACCTCGGGTAAGAATATTTCTACTGGAGTTAAAAATTTGAGGAAAAAATAAATATTTGCAACCGTAAACATATTTACGTCAGGATTCCCCACTGTTCCAGCAACAAATATAATCCGAATAGTAGCAGTCATCAGTTTTGTCTACCTTCCAGACTGCCCTCGCGAAACTGATGAACACTGTGGCAAGTGCGTATCAAGATCTGATGGACTCGGGGACGTGGGAAGACCAGACAGTGGCAAACTGTAGCGGCGGCTGGTCACTGGGAGATGAACTCATGGCTTTCACGAAGGTACCGTCCCGTTTGCTGAAAATACGCAAACTCATCCTCTGACGATATCAAAAACAATTCTGTTCTGTACTGGCATAGTGGCGCTGTGTCGAAACGAACATCAGTGTCAGAGTTGCTGTGTTCGTTTCCCGATAGAAAAAGATCTACAGTCATTTGAGGTCGGCAGTTTGAACAAAATCTTCTCTGGTGCCGGCAAAATCATGGCGAACACTTAATGTGCCGGTTTGTTTTTCAGGCCCAAGCCAGCCCCCTCATCGACAGTTGCAAGAACTTCACCCAATACGAGCTCCGTTCCTCCCGTATGGAAGGTAATACCATGGTCCTGAATCGTGGAGCGATCTGGAATAAGCGCGATGGGATGACTGTGGATGGTCAGATGTTTCCTAACACCAACACCGGGTTCAATGGGAAGACCTTTACCGTTGGCACGTTAGCTGTAAGTTTGATATAGTCGTATCACGGGCGCATAATCACAACAAAAAATGTATCTTTAATTTCTTTGTTGACTGTCGTTAAGTGCGAAGAGCGCGTGCCGTGTTTTGGTGGTATGTTACTATGGCCCAGCATCCTCGCCTTCCGCAGTGTTGGTGCTCTTGACTATCAGTCTTCCTTTTCCTGATTGCTGACCACACCCCCCCCCCCCCACCCCCACTTCTTTTGGTAACCATGGTACCCAGTAGTATACTTAAGTTTAAGATAAAAACACCAGCTTATCAATAAAATGTTTACGAGTTTTCGGCTATTTCAGTATTCCTTCTTCCAAAGAAAGACCACGGATGCGAACGGTACGGCGCACTACACGGGACTTACGATCGATATCATGGACATTGTTGCCAGAAACATGAATTTCACGTGAGTATAAAAACCATCTCAGTTGAATCCTTTTGGCGACGTTCCTTATTTGTGACATCACCCAGCTAGATAGGAGGCAACAGCTGACAATTTCATAGACGGCGAACAGGGCACTGCCGCCTATAGGCATACTGAACTTCCAGTATGCCTATAGACACACCTTCACAGAATGGGCTTGCGCCGAGAATCATGAAGTAAAGAGAGAAATAGGCCTACCGGCCAAAAGGACAGAACTGTGACTGAGAAACTCTCCAGCCAGCCGATGGCAAAACTCACTTGGACAGCCGATACCTCCACTTCAATTGAAGCCCTTTACGGTTTCATTGAGAACCAGCAACAGTGAGAATATACATGTGTCACTAAATAGAAATCGTCGGAGAGTGTTCATATCCCGAATTTACAACATGCGTTGATTTAAGACTCTGAAACCGTTCTCGGAAATGATTTCTTTCTCTTTAGCATTCGATACGTAGAGCCTGCGGACCAGTACTGGGGTGCACCCGACCCAGATGGAAACTGGAATGGTATGATCCAGCAACTCATCGACAAGGTAACACTAGGCTACAGTCTCACGCGGATTTTGCGAACGTCCTCATTGGCGATAATACAAATCACAAACATGATGTTTTGATAAAAAAGCTGAAAGCGATTCAGTATCCGCTAAATAAAAAAACACATGCCCAAATTGATGCGACGTGGTCTAACATTATGAAGTGCTAAATGACTCAAATATTCATTAATGGTCGTCTCTGATTAGGATGATTGTTCTGCGTTTCCATCTCAACCGTGGACATGGTGCTAGGCCTCAGATTCAAGGAAAAAGTAGTGGTATGTTATATTTGCACAGCCCAAAAATACCTTTCTGGATATTTTGCATGGAGGATAAGGACCCTTTCATTTTCATTGTAGGAAGTTGACATCGTTGCGGCCGGCCACAGTATCACTTCAGCCCGTTCATCCGTGGTAGATTTCGCCGATGCTTACTATTTCGAACCCTCCATCATTATGCTGAAGAACCCTGGCGCTGGAAGCAGGTTAACTGTCTACATTGAGCCGCTTCATAAGTGGGTATGTATGGAGAATGTTCAAGGCTCTGGAGATTAGAAGTACCTCTCCAAAGCCTGATCAGGGCGCTACCTTACCAAAGCGGTCCTGAAACAACCAAATCTTCCCCCAACTTTTCAAAGTGTCAATGTTTGGAGAGAGTTTCACATGCCGTAGAGATGGATACCGTTTCACAGCAACTTAAGGAACACAGAATTAGATAGCACGATCTCCTTGGCAAAAACCTGTCCGAATTTTCTTCACAGCCTTGTCTTTCCACTCAGGTCTGGCTGTGCACCTTTGCCTCGATGCCAGTTTTGGCGCTATTGATGTGGCTGTTCACCAGGTACTCGCCCTTCTACACGAACCAGGACCCAAGCTGTTACCTCGAGAGCACGCCCCTCTTCAGCCTCGGCCGTTGCTTCTGGTATATCTATGGCTCAATGTGGCAGCAAGGTATGTAGAAGTTGGTGAAATATTAAGTCTATTTGCCCTTGCTGGTTTGGACCTTTCACCACCATGAAAGCTCTTCGTGGGGGTCGATGTTGTCACGTTTTGCCCAGATAGCCCAAGACAGCAGAACAATGGGAATTTAGGCCTAGTTGCGAGCGGGCTTTGTTTAAATACAGTATACCGTGTATTGTGCTCGGTCTGAATTCTTTTAACTGCGAGGTAAGGGCAAAATAACTTAATGATCTTTTGCCAATTTTACTCTTTTGATGCCAACTTTCGGTTTTGCCAGGCAAGGCAGCATGTATAAACATGTATAAACTAGTTTTTGAAGATGGTGCTTTTTGTTTTTAGGACAAAGCGAGATGCCCCGGGCAATGAGTGGGCGGTTTTTGTTATTGGTGTGGTGGACATTCGTGGTAGTGATATTGGCGACCTACTCTGGCAACCTCATCGCCTTCTTGACCGTCACCAAGGTTACATTACCGATCTCGACCCTAGGTGACCTACCTGCGCAGGATGACTTGAAATTTGGAACTGTCTTTGGAAGTGCTTTATGGAACTTACTAGAGGTAGGCTAATGGTGACTGCTACCAAGATTTGCATAGGTTTGACTCGAGGTGAAAAGTCTATTTTCGTCGTTGTGGCCCATTGGAAGCATTACCCAGGGTACGCTTACCAAATTTGTGACCCGCTCTACCAAAACTAGGCGCTTGTCGCATCTGAACTTGACAGGTTGATACGGACTTGTTGTTCATTTCCCTATTGTAGACCTTTTGTGAAATCTATTACAAACTGATTTGGTCACATTTCACAAAAGGTCTACAATAGGGAAATGAACAACAAGTCCGTATCAACCTGTCAAGTGCAGATGCGACAAGCGCCTAGTTTTGGTAGAGCGGGTCACATTTGTTATGGAATTTATGGCCATATGGATAGACCGCGGCCGAGGATTGCGTTCGCCGCTCACCGTGTTTAGCACGATAATCCCAATTTCATCTCTGGTGGATTCTTGATTTCAGATTTCAAGTACTGGCGCACCACGGAGGGTCTGGGAAGCAATGGACAAAACAGACCAACCCAATACATACGGAGCCGGCAAGGATCGAGTATTAAAAGGTAAGTTGGTGATGTTTTGGAAAAATATGTCTATAGGATACAGGATGAAGTTTCCGGGACAGAACATTTTATGATGAAGATTATTTTGTGAGAATATATTAATCTCTGGTGCATTGAAGTTATTTAGTCTTTATTGAACCACACCTTAATCGGTCAGTATCAGGGTTCATGTCGGTCCCCTGGTAGAAATAATGCAGCAATGTACACAATACCATGTACATTATCTCTGTGTACAAGGGCATCAATGTTTCTATGTCTCAGTGTACATCATCATAGGCACCTGTACCCCCCCCCCCCCCCCTTCATAATCATCAGTGTTTTATAATTACTTGGTCAGCAAACCTCTAATAAGTTTCCCTGAATTGAGTCAGAGCAGTGCATTAGGAATTGTTTTGCATGTTTTGTGACACGCTTCTCCTAATAATGACAGGTGATTTCGCACTTATCTGTGAACGATCCTTCTATGAAGACGAGGCTGCTAACAACTGCGACCTAACCAAAGTACCAAAGCAGGAATTCTTCTTCGGTAGTTATGGCATTGGTGTGCAAAAGGGATCGCCACTGAAGGACATGATTTCTGAACAGTACGTACGAGCAATGGCCAGTCATCGGGACAGGACAGATTTCGCTGTTAGCCTAATAAACATGTAATTCAAACGATTCTTCGTTTCGAGGAAACGCTTGAGTCATATTGATTTTCACGAGAGCCAGAAAATCGTTGCCACGAATTGGACCGATCGTCGTAACAATACCTTCATCAAACAGTGCAGAGTTATTTTCTTCATTCTTGCCAAACACAAAGATTAACAGAAAATCATGCAGTTTCAGTACTAATCATCTATCATCAAGAATTAATAAAGACCAGTCTTTGCTAATTCTTTAATTGCTATAACATATATCTCTGTTGCAGAATCCTCCTCATGAGTGAGTCGGGCCTTCTCAATAAGCTCAGCAACGACTGGATCCCGCGACAGGAGTGCGCCGGTCTGACCTACACATCATCCAAACCTGCCAGCCTCGAAGATGCGCAGGGAGCATTCATAGTGTTGGGCTTCGGGCTTGGATTCGGCATAATTGCCATGATAGCGGAGATTATCCATTTCCACTGCATCAAGGATAAGATCAAGGGCAAGAAATTTGGTCCGTTTGTTTTTGGAAGCGAGACGAGTGTTAGGAGCAACAAGGTTGCACCCTTCACTGATAACTGAATAGGCACCATATCATAACAAAGGTCAGCAAACCTGAACGCCCGTAAAAAAGGATGACGTTTTCATATTCAAATATAAACAACGTCATATTCGTTCTATGGTCACCATCCATGGTTCGCCTTGCGGTGCAACAACTTTTTTCCCAAATACAAAAGAGTTGCTGGCTGATCTATATCTTGACACGATTTGTATGAAAGAATAAATGAGAGAGAAATGCCATATATTCATTGTTTGTTTGACTGAATGCAATGTACTCGATGGATTGTTAGCCTGGACTGGTTCATGTATTATTACCCAAGAACGCACACGATATACATGTATTTGTTGAAAGCACTCTTGAGATGAAGCTCATATTTCGACGTGTGATGATTTCCATGTTGTTACAAGCAATGAGAAATTACCGGAAAATGATCGGAAAAGCCACTTTTCTCATAACACACAAGTCCAATGCATCGCAGTAGATCAACTTCGTTGGAAAAAGTGACGAAGTGAAATTCGTGATAATAAAAGGAAACTCACCAAAAGATCAACAAAATCTTATGGATGACTGAGGAAACTTCATTTCCCTATGTTACTGCATGATGTATTTGTTTAAACGAGGTACTATTGGTGTCGCACATTACAAAGTACATGTATGTCCACGTGTAATGCATATGCATATACGATGAAGGTGTATTACTGGAATAAAAGTGGTTTGCAAAGTGTGACGAGATTTATTGCTTTATTATCTAAATCGCAAAATATGTTCAAACCGAAGCCATTTGGTCAGGTTGGTCGTGAGCCTTCGTGTACATGTATATACCAAAATGAACCCTTGATAGCAAACTTAAGTTCGTACGTGCCTCTTGAGAAGACAATAGAACCAGCATCAACTCGTATTTTTCTGCCCTCCGAAACCTAATGCCCAACAATCTCAGTTAGTCGGTTAGTTGCCCGTCTAATTTTTTTATTTAGAGGACAAGTTTGGCTGTAATCGATCGGAATATGAAGGTCCACACATTTCAACCATTCGTCTAATCAGAGTCTTTCAACTATTTTTTATTTGAAAGACTGGTCTAATCAAGTCATTTGATGGTGCAATGGTGTCATCCATATGCCTGTGAAGTAAAACGTATCTTGTCCTGTATTCTCCGCTCCAAGGGTAGGTACTGAGCGGTATGCCTCTCCGGACCCAGGTCGTTGAACCTTCACACCCGCTTTAAACTGCATTGGGCCGGCGGGCGGACCCAGCGCATGACACAAAACTGTTGCTAGGCGGTGAAGTATAAAAAAGAGCCATTAACAACGTTTATTTGAACATGTATTTAATAACAAAAGAAACATTCCGTCATGATTTCAGAAATATAATGTTTACAAAAAGATGAAAAGAGTATTATGCATGAAAGTATCATATAAGACTGCTCAAAATTCTACTCACTAACGGAAGCGTTCGACTTCATTATCACAACACGGCTTCATGCCAATTTTGTGATTTTGCCTGTAATTTGTGACTTATACATTGTAACCATAAAACGGGAATGCTGCGTTATCCCGAGGCCTGTTTCGTTAACATTTGCTCCCATGCATTTGCTGCCCTGCTGCATTCTCTCCACCAGGGGCTGGTCCTGTCTGCGGTGGCTATCCGTCTGCCTGGGATGTTTGTCTGTATCCAGTCTACTGAACACTCTCACCAACACTAAATTTGTCTTGAAGCACAGGATAACACAACGGAGGTTGGTTTGGGTCAACACCTGGCGCCATCATCGTCTGGCCTGGTGGCGCCCCTACCGGCGGATATAGAGGAGCCGGGACACTCTTGACAACACAGCCAGGTTCTGCAGCCTCGCCTTCTATGGCTTCGCCGAAACCTAGCGTGAAATATATATTATCCCAGGAGTAGAACGGGTACGACGGATGAAATTCACCTAACTCATCCACGTCGACAGGTCCTTGTACTGCTTGGGTTTCCTCCTTTTCTTCACCCGCCTTCCTGTGTTCGAGTTTATATTGTTTCTGGAAGAACGGGAGCGGGACCAAAGACACAGGCGCTGAAAACAGATAAGATAAAAATCAGGCAAAAAGTATTCAACCAGTGGCAAAACATCTAACTATGGCAAGCTAAAGAGGAAATGGTTCAAGGAGCTGAAAGTTTATTCAAAAGGTTAAATTAGCATTCAAAGACGTAAAAACTTGTTGATTTATGCTACTTACGAATTGGTTGCATGCCTCCATACATAGTTTGCATCGGCACCGGTTGCTCTGTGATGGCAGCACTGCCGCTTAGTTGTTTCCTTTGGTAGAGGTTAAAGTTACCCGGTACCGGTATGGTTCCAACGTTAAATGGAAGTTCTATTATGATTGGTAAGCCTGTGCATAGGCCTATTGGATCAACCCAGATCTAAATCAAGAGAAAAAAATCACAGGTGTTGGAAGAGAAGTATTAGACGAGGTGCCTGCAGGTAACAGTAATGAAGGCATGCGTGTTACAATTTTACCTCAGGACTACTGCAACTCTCTTCTCTCCTTTGTGCAGCATGATGGTTTAAGTCATCAAATGTGCGAGGGACCTTCGCCATCGATTACCGTTACTGGCAGCTTCCGACAAGTCTTCACCAAGACCAACTGACGCACCATCTCACTTCACTACGTCAAGCCATCTGACGAGCGTCCTACCCTTCTCCTCTTACCACTCTTACTACTGTAACAGAGGTGCCTGGCATAATCTCAATGTTGGGAGAAGGGTAGGTCAGAGTAAGATATTATTCTCCTTCCAAGTTGTTGTCTTATTGTCTTAATGGAGTGGGACTAAATATAGTAAGCATAATCGAACATAAGACATTTGGCATTTAAAATGACGGCAGCGTTCTGCCATTTGATAACGTATCACCCACCTCAACATGATAAAAGAATTGGCAGTAGGTGAACATCGGGGAATCCGGTGATGGTGATTGTGGTGCGCATGGAGGAACTTGAATCGTGTCATCTAACTGCACCGTCTGGCCAGCGGGTATGATGCCAAAATCCTGACATGTCAATTCGTTTTCTTCGGATTCTTTGTGGCCAGTTATGTTACACTTAACTTTCTGAAAAATGGAATGGTGGAAAAATTATTTGTGCATTGGTCGCGGTGACATATTGAAATAAACTCCTTAAACACACAAAGGAAATTTCAAGTTCCACCTGTCATCTCTAGTCAGTTGCTCTTATGAGCAGTTACATCATTTCAAGTTCCGTGTAAGAAAAACAGTCAGGGTTGGACTTGTCTCACTAATAGTAGTGGACTTGGTCAAATTCTCGTGAAGCCCGTTTCGAATATGGTCGCAAATATGTATAGCGGATTGACAAATCTGTAAATTCGGCGAACTGAATGAGGCGAATTGAAATCTTAAGGCATTCTCGTGATCAATACGTAACACCAAAATTTCTCAGTTTTACGACTAATGTATTTCAAAAGCAACATACCCGTTTAAACATGACTGATGCCTTCAGTATCCTGTTAGAAGGATTAGTGACTGTTCCCGTGACCTTCACTGCTTCTCCACACACATACACGCCCTTGTCCAGTCGGAACTCGCACGTGACTTTCGGTGTTGCGCAACACAAGCAGCAGAACGTTCCGTCTTTCGACATCTCAACTGGTTCCTAGAAGAGCGCAACACGACATCATGAATACCCGAACAAGCATGCTAAGGTCAACCATATCCAGATCAAAACAAGCATTCATAACAGTAAAACGTCTGTATGTGACGCACAAGGATGTCTACAAATATCAATCTAGAGGTTGTGACAATGTCTCCGGCTCTTGTGTTTTTCTTGCGTGGTCTGACTAGTGTGTGGTCTCCTCGTATTGGAGTGGTTATGGTTCTTTCTCAGGTCAGGTTGTCACTGGATATGATGACTCTCTGAGAGACCGACTGTGACTTGGATCAAAGGCAAGCCCAAGTGACCCGACAGCGTAACCTAAAGAATCTGTGATCCGTAAGGACAAGGACTCGTTTACTTCTTCCAATGGAATTCACACAAAAAACTACTGACGTACGAGTAAAAGGTTTGTGATGTAGCGCATCGTTCAAAAACTGAAGTACGATGATTTCAAATCAGTTCATTTGTAACCAAACAGATTACGAGGACGAATACATAGAAGTAGTCTTCGTCAATCGTTATTCCTGGTTGATGCGGAGCCTCACTATTGTATAGATGCAGGTACGTACCCTAGCTGCGGTGTAACACTGATTCAAATCGACCGGTGTGGTCACCGTAAAGAACTTCGTCACTTCGTGGTCGAACCCCATTGGGATATCTACGGAGCACTTTAATTTGTACCTGACGTGCGCGTACTCGCTTTCCATGGATGTCTTCATGGCCATGTGGCTGTTGAGATGAAACCGAAATGGGTACGTGTAGCGGTTCGGCGGCATCTTACCCTGCGAAGCTGGAGAAAAATGGAGAAATGGATTTGTGTCTGAGACAAGTCTGTGCCTGGTTAGCCCCCGTAGGGGTAACCTGGTCTTGTGGTCGAATTCTGATTGATCTGCACATACTGGATTATACGGAACCGACTTATAAAAATTGCCACCAAGACCAGGCCACTGACCTTTTCGAGCCCGCATCCATTAAATAACCAACATGACAAGATTCGAGACCCAGGCCTCAGATGGATTTACCCAACGTAGACACGAGTAACAAACGATTGTAATACCTGGTGTGTATAACTGGATCTTTTCATGAATAATCTCTGTCTTCTCCAAATAGACCTTACGATGCCGCCCAGTCCCTTCAGTTATTCTCACATAATCTGTGCCCTTTGCTTCAATGGAAATTCCTGAAATGGAACAAGTGTATCGTTTTCATGTTCGGTTACAGGGTGTTACAAGTATTTAAAAGATAATGAAAAGCACCAAGAAATCCCTAACTGCTAATAAATCATTTAAAAAAGGGGCAGCATGCATGGAATTAGAAGCCTGTCTAATTTGGTTCGTACATCTTGTACCCACTGCAATCGCTATAATCAAAATACGATACGCCTGTGAGAAAATGTGTGACTCGCTCTACCAAAACTAGGCGCTTGTCGCATCTGAACTCGACAGGTTGATACGGACTTGTTGTTCATTTCCCTATTGTAGACCTTTTGTGAAATCTATTACAAACTGATTTGGTCACATTTCACAAAAGGTCTACAATAGGGAAATGAACAACAAGTCCGTATCAACCTGTCAAGTTCAGATGCGACAAGCGCCTAGTTTTGGTAGAGCGGGTCACATGTGTCATTGAATCAGGTCAGTTTTTAGCTATCGTCACACCATGCTGGAGTCATACATGGCGCATCTTCTTATGCTAGTATCGCTAAGAATAAAAACATGAATTTTACCTCGGACATTCAATTCCTCCAGAATTTCCATGGTAACGTAACCATCAACATATTCTCCTGGGAGATAGGATCCATGTCGCCTGCTTAAGGTTATTTCTAGTATGTTCACCTTCCCCATATTTATGAAGTACTACACTGGTACTGGTACTGGTGCTGGTTTTGATGATGTCCTACACGAAGGTTCGCTCAAACTAAGATGTCAGTTGTGTGCGAGAAGTATTTCCAAAGGTTTCCATTGTTCCTGAGATGGAAATACACATGAAGTAATGGTGTAACTCTCAACTCGACAACATTATTGGCATATGACAGTTAGCATAAATTTGAACAAGACCGCGTTCTATTAGCGTCTGTTTTCCTGGCTACCAAGCTTCAGCGCCGCATTTGATGTTGTTTCCTTCCAGCGAAAGTATATTGTATTTGATCAGTTACCCAAAGATTCCGGTTACCAACATCACCGCTTGCGATCAACACGATTTTTTGTTTTGCATCTCTATAGCCTCCATGGCAAAAGCACATTCAACTATTAATCGTCTAATGCGCTGTGGCCAATACAACGGTAACCATGGTGATACTGTTACCAGTTCTAGAGACGATTGTAGCACGAAATATATATACATGTATCTATCGCTTATCAAATCAGCCTGGAATTGTCTCCATAATTTTACCCGCATACAGGGAGGGGGAGCCGTTGATTGGAGCGCTGACCTGCCTATATGCCATCATTGCATTCTAACAAATTGACACAATTACTATTTCAGATGACAGAAAATTAGCTAGGAGTGGATACACAGTCATTACAGTGTCCGTGGAGGAAATATTGCACAAGTTCACTTTCGCATTCATAAGTTCAAGCATTGTTCTACCGTGTGGGGCATCATGAATTAAATGTAGTTGCGTTTAAGCAACATTTAGATGTACAGAACGATAGACAAATGATCATGTCCTTACTGTCTTTTAAGGTAGTACCGCACTCGCAATCCATTCGCTGATCTTATACTCATAGCCAACATTCAAAAACACAATCAGAAATTTACAGCCCAAAGCTATCCTGCCCAACTGCTAAGGATACGGTAATACATGTACATACCTACCACTAGCGTATACGTACGGCCATTTAGTCAGACTCAGCTCCAATACAGATAGTTGAGATGGTAATCATTGGCTCCACGGAGTGTACATGAACAGCTAGCAGCAGTGAGAATACTGGCCTTGCCAACCCACAAACGAAACAAATTCCCGGAAAAATTCACACAAAGTTTTGCCTTCTTCACAATCGCCGGGACAATGTCGAGTACCAATTTCCCCCACCATTCATGTTGAATACGGAATACCAAAATGAGAATGCATCTCCTAGCTAGCTCACGATGTTCTAATGGATTCAGTGTCAAGGTCGATAATGGGTTGCCAGGGAGAATCTGGATCGATAACAACAGCATCAGCTGTAGCTCCTAGGAGAGCATCTTTTCAGGGCGGTTAATGTGGTGGCGTCAGTTACGAATACGACCGACTAATGATATATGTACATGTACATATAATCAAGAATTAATAAAGACTAAATAAAGCACCTTGTTGTCAAAATTTGATACCTAATGCAAGCTGAGGCTGTTTTAGGCCTATTGCATCCAAATTCTTAGTCTTTAAAAAGTCTTGATGATATGATGGAGTAGGTCTATTTCTACTGTGCTTGGCGCTGTAAACCAGCCTTGTCCCAATGGTGGCGGTCGTCCATGAATTATCACTTGTTCAAGACGGATGCAGTGTGAACGTCGCATCGGCGAACGTATCGCAGCCGACACCAAATCGGATGGTTATCGACCCCGTTCTTAACACTGACAGTCTTAAACAGGCTTTTGTGTCACCCCTCCTGAAAAAGCCATCACTAGATTGTGAAGTTCTGAAGAATTACAGGCCAGTCAGTAACCTTTCCTTCATTTCCAAAGTCCTGGAAAGAGTTGTAGCATCGCGATTGAATGCTTCATACATGACAACCCACGATCTTCATGATTCATATCAGTCGGCCTACAAAGCAGGACATTCGACAGAGACTGCGGTGCTCAAGGTTCAGAACGACCAAAGAACCATGGCGGACCAACGTGGAGCTGCAGTTCTCGTGCTATTGGACTTAAAGTAGATCTCTCCATCTTACTGGATAGGCTTCAGAATCTCCTGGGCATCACCGGATTAGCCCTCGAGAGGTTCCGTTCCTACTTATCTCAGCGCACACAGCAGGTTGTGATAAACGGTGCTAAGTCCAACGTGAAACACCTTGACTATGGAGTCCCTCAGGGGGTGTATCCCCATTTCGCCTACACCCATTTCGCCTACACCCATTTCGCCTATTACCCATTTCGCCTACCCCCATTACGCCTACCCCCATTTCGCCTACACCCATTTCGCCTACTCACCATTTCGCCTACACCCACTTCGCCTATTCACCATTTCGCCTACTCACCATTTCGCCTACTTACCATTTCGCCTACTCAGCATTTCGCCTACTCACCACTGTGTTCACCTATAACTGAGTTCACTTCAGGCTGAGACAATAAATCAAACTTAATGAATTCCTTAAAAACAAATGCAAGTGAATCCTATTATATGCAATGTTTAATACTTGAACTATTTATGAAAGCTGTGAGGAAGAGATACCTGTATATTCAGCTAAATCACTTTGTAATCACTTTGTAATTTAATAATTAACATTAAACCAATTAGTAGTAAACCAATTAATCTAGCCAATAAACATGCATAATTGATTATTATACACTGAGTGTGTTTCTTTGTGATGTTTTGCTCAAACTAACACTTAACGTAACTCAATGCTGGCAAGTGTTCTTACAATACACAAAATGCATCCATATGAAAGCCATTTTCATCGATGTCAGATTATCAAGCTCTTGACCCTACTCATGGCCCTACTCAGTTCGTCTGATAGTATTTAGTTGGTATTTAGTTGGATAAACTGCATCTTTCTAAAAGCATTACAAAATTCTGGCACCAATAGACATTTCAAATTAGACTAGAAGGCTGAAACATCTTTTGAATTTGAAGTCACTATCATGGAGACACTTTTGGAAAGGAGGACATTGAGATACATCGAACATATATTCAAATCAGATAACATTTACTTAATGTTATGTAAGAACTTGTTACTGGAGGGAAGCGCGTCGTACCTGAGTAAAAACTTTATCAAAATCAGTCGGAAATATGGTTTTTGTAAATATGACGCTGTCCGCATAAATTACTCATATTCAATTGTAAATGGAGTTGATGAGAACACTGAATCATTTAGAATCGCACAGCAAAGAGGTACTAAAATTGAGGGATTCCGGTCATTGTCTCTTATCAAAGGAAGAGTTAGGACAAATTATAGACTTCCTTTGCACTATTTAATAATACATAAGATACGTTTTTGTAATGCACTTAAGGTTCAAAGACAAGTTAATCTGCACTATGCACAACAATCTGTACTAGTTTTGTACGAATAAACATTATATATTATAAAACATTTGAAATGATGTAGGCGAAATGGGTAATAGGCGAAATGGTAAATAGGCGAAATGGGTGTTGGCGAAATGGTGAGTAGGCGAAATGGTGAGTAGGCGAAATGGATAATATGCGAAATGGTGAATAGGCGAAATGGGTGTAGGCGAAATGGTGAGTAGGCGAAATGGTGAGTAGGCGAAATGGTGAGTAGGCGAAATGGGTAAATTTTGTAGGCGAAATGGGTGTAGGCGAAATGGGTGTAGGCGAAATGGGGATGAACCCCTCAGGGGTCTGTTTTGGGACCCTTGTTGTTCCTTATTTACATTCTTCCACTTGGTGACATTCTGAAGGGCTGCTCCATTAGTCCATTAATTAATTTATTTATTAATTAATTTATAGATAAATAAATAAATTAATAAATAAATAAATGAATAAATTAATTAATTAATTATAGTTAATTAATTAATTAATATTCTAATTCTAATATTTAGGTTGACCCGCGGTTTTGCATTGAAATGCTGAAACTTTTGCACCGTGTCTTCTCTAGATTAGTATTTTCAGATACACTGTCTTGCCTGTTATTTCCTTCAGAGAATAAATCCATTATATTAGTAACAAACAAAGCAGGGCGGAAATAACAGCAACATCAACAACAAAATTAGAAAAGAAACATTTACATTTATTTACACCGTTTTACAATGTATATACATGTTTATACATGGATGCATAAATTACAGTGAGAAAATGTACAAATAACTTAACACGTGTAATATGCAATGTCCAATCTGTGGACCGGTTGGAATTATGTTCCGTTGAATCTGAACACACAAAATTTTATCCAATCACAATCCGTACATGCATGACGTCAACGCTGCACCTGGCCTCACTGTATTTCGGTTCTGGTACAGACAGACTCCCGAGGCAGTTACAAGAGACACTGGCTTTTCGAATGCGTAAATGCTTCACAACGACGTATGATTTGACAACAAATATTCGGTATAGGTCTATATATACTATAGCGCACTCACACAGTGTCAACATTCATAACTAAAAAAATGCTGACAGTCAAATTTTCAAACTAGTAATTGTGAGTCACGTGAACAGTTTTGTTCAATTTCCGGAATACACATGTACAGTACAATGTCAATGTACATGTAAATGACCAAATCTTATTCAATGATAGTTTTCTGTTGATCTGACCCTACTCACGAGGCTAGATGATAGCATCAAGCCTCTGCTGCACGAATAACACCTTATTTTCATTCATTTTCCCGAAATCTATTGCAGTACCAGCACTCCACTTGCGAAATGAAAATATCGCTAAGTCAGTTTGCAAGACAAGTAACTTAAACATTACAAAGTCTTTCAAAATGCAATACTGTATTCGTTTTCATGTCAACTCATCCTCGTTTGAAGTCAATCGCCTTTCCTACTGCTAGTTATCCCTGAGCTACCTGCAAAAACGCAACCTCCAACCCATGTGTCCAAGGTCATAGTCTATGGCAATATGCGTGGGGTGAAGCCAAATAATGTTACTTTTTGCCACAACCCATCCGTATCGATCAGCAGCGGCACCGATGACCGCTCTCATCAACATCAAGCACCAACACACCGCCTCGTATCAAGGCTTCAACATCCGTATGCGCATGCGCAGTGCATGCTATGGCAACGACCTTGACCCAAGCTCGATCAGCTCGGCAAATGGTAGCACCTCATGATTCCTCCATCCACCGCTAGGAGTTTCTACCGGAACGACGAAAGAAGTTGGGCCTCGTTCAGCGTCGCATCGACATCAGCATCTGACTTTCTGTTTTGCGGACATTTTCGTGTTTTTATGCACCGGCTGTTGTGAAGTACCAACCCGGCTGGGCACTGGCAACCAGCCACGCACGGCTTCACACACGTTTCTTTTTTATCGTAGTTGTCGCACGTTAACGGGCAGGCGGGTCCGCAAGTGTCCCATATTGCTCCGATCGGACATTTGGGTGCTGGAAAGAGACAAGAGATACGGCACATGAATAAAGGTTAGTCACAAAAAAATCAAAAGATGAAAAGCGACTGCAGAGGCGGCTGTAAAAGCCAGAATAGAATAAGGTATAAAAGCACTGCTTATAAGGTCTATCTCAGCACAAGCGTTCCACGTCGCATATCAAATGAAAGGCATTTGGTACTACTGCCGATAAACAAGAGCGGACAGCACTACCAAGAATTCTTACAGATATTACGGCTGTGATTAATGACGGAAAATGGTAAACACTGACTAATCGTCCACAATATCAGCAGCAATTTCTTAGAATTAATTTTGATAATTCCGATAATGCTGATAGTGGGCTAATTGGTAGAGTAAACAAGTCAAGTGAGTTACTTTGGTATTTTGTCTCTGCTGAACAGGAAGGATATCATGCTTGAAATACATTGATTTCTATTTATTTTACATTTTTGATATACATGTTACTCTGTCCAGATAGTTATTTAAGACCATTTTGCCCTACGTGGTAGTAGGTGTTGTCCCCTGGATAATTAGTCCAAGTCTAACTTCTACATCCTGGATCCTTTAATCCAACACTATAAATCAAAACAGTGAAGAGGTTTCTACTACCGGGTATTCGAAAGATGAGTCACAAAATTAGTTAAATCACTCGCGCTATCTTGATAACGGATATTCATAATTTTGAATTTGATCTCGTGATTGCAAAGCAAGGGAGACAAATGAAGCAGATTTAATTTTAAATCAACTTTGCTAAATCTTTTCATTAGCACATAAAGGGGGAACGCGTGTATAGGCAGAAGCCAGGTAGATCAAATTGTGTTACACGAATTTGTCAATAGGGGTCTCTACTATCTCACAAAGCCATCGAGGCTATTCACGCTTGGCGACCCAGGCAACAGGAGATTAGTCACCCGAAGACCATGAATTCCCCCGGCAAGCTCCTGCCCATCGCCCCCTTTAAGAAGTCATATCACGATTTTGGCAATTAGTTATGGTGATGAAGCAGCAGGTTTTAAGAATTCCGTAAGCTGAACCGGCGCAGTGATAGCAGTGATCTTCAGTAACAAATGTCATATAGATGATGCTTATTCATTAAGATCCCATTAAGACTTTCCCATTTCTCTCAAAGCCCCGACCGATCTTATCCCACTCAGGCAATCAAGGGTCGCGCTGGCCAACAAGACTCGGCACTCGTAAACAAATTTGTGGAGTGAAGGACTGATTCCGCTGGAGCTCTTGCAGACTTCGGTCGCCGACACAATAAAACCTCACTTGGCACCTGCGGGGTATTGGGTAATTTGAATTACCCACCGTTGGTAGAAGCTACAGTATAATGACCTTAGCTCGATTGAGAGAGAGAGGCCATATCGTCTAATCATTGGGACAGTCGTAGATCCCATCTTAAAGATTCTGAGAAAACGTGGCAGGCTTCTTCAGACTGATAGATAAGGGTTGCAGATAGCCAGGACGGGTATTATGAAGACACCCTAATGATCATTACCACTTGAATCAAGAAGCACGCTCTGTCCGAGGAGTTTAGATATCGGGAAGAATTATACTCAGCAACGAGAATTGGTATCAGTTGCTGTGCGCATGAACACAGTATCATAATTTGGAAAGCGCAATGTTTATCCTATATATTTTCATCAGTTTGTTAAAGGCAGCATTCATCTCTCTATAGCTGCACATCCGCTATGAGCAGCACTATCTACCTCATCAGACATTCTACTCACAAACCTCAAACAGTCTATCTCAAATGGAAAACTGATGATGGTCACACTGATTGGGCTACGCTTGGCAACTGTCTGTCCCAGTGCCACGTCTTTCTTATAAAGGCAAGGCACGCTGCTCGAAGGTTTAATGACAAGGAAACTCAGCTTACCTCCACAGAACCTCGGCGTTCTCCACTCTCCAATATCGACACCTTCTCTCTTGCATAGACTCTGATAGGCCGTCATGGCCTCGCACGAACACTGCTGGTTGCTGGGGCAGTCGCATACGTCAGTCACACAAGACCTGGAAGGGAAATTCGGATGATTAAAATCTTAATCAACCAATAACACCCAAAATGATTGAGGGTAATGGGAACCAATTTTAAAAGCTTTCAATTCCTACTGCAAGCTTCGACACTGTGACTTTGACCTGAGATGATCCCCGCAATACGTCATAAGTGCACGTGTCTCAACTACCATGTGACAAAACTACATCAAGTCACCTGCAGTGTCATTCTATTGGCCGTTCCTTGCAAGATGGTCACCGATTTTGTATTCTAGATGGTCTCTCATTACCTGAAGTTGGTGTTGATGTGGAAACATACAGAATTCCTGCAATTCCTTTTATAAGTAAGCATGTTAAATGAGATATTTTGCCTACCTGTAATATGGTTTGACGTCCACAACATCTCGACACGGTTTAAAGGCAGCACTAAAGAAAAACCCGCACTCGTGATGTGCCAGAAGTTTCCTCGAGAAAGAGTTTCCACATGGTGTCGTTTTTGCCTTCTTCTTGGTTTTCTGACATGCCGATTTACTCCCTACTCGCCAGGTATCGCCAAAAAGCTCTGAGTCCAAATACATTTGCCCGTCCTTTCCGACAAAATCGTCCGAATCGAGTCCGTTGAAATTTCCGCAGAGTCCGCAGAGTTTGTTCCTGTAAGATGGTGGCATCGTGACTTCGAGGTAGCTGTCCCCGTCCCAGATAACCTTGATTCCGTGTGGGGTTGCAAACGTCACGGAGTGCCCCTCTTTTGTTATCGTGAACTCCCCCGCCCTCTCGAATGGAATCTGCACGCGTTTTCGGTCCACCTTGACGACGAGTCGCTGTTGTAGATGCACCCGGGTTCCATTGATGTAGATGGTCGCCATCTTTGTCCACGCGTAACTCTCGGTCAATCTCGCGTGGTTTCGAACCCGGACTTGGAAGCTACTTCCATGGCACGTCCTAACCAGTGTGTACTTGCATCTGCCTTGGAAGTTGAAGATTTTCCCGTCGAAACTTCTGTAATGGGGATCTCCGAACACGGTGCAAACTGCGTCACCTTAAAGAGGAAAATGTTAACGTAAAACCTTTGCAAATGTTGATCGAGATTTCAACAGTAAGTTTTCTTCTTCCTGTCGGCGCTCTTAGATTCCAGTAATGTAGTTTCATGTCAACACAAGTATTCAGCTCGGATCTACACCAAATAGTGGCTGTTCGAAGTGCAATGCACGAGGAAACCTACGCTAAATAGCGCATCATTGTCACAGACCGAGGTGTGTAAGCAGGAAAGAAAACATCTTGCCGATTGAAAAAAATGAAAATCTACTCACTCTCCACGCATCTTGGACAGCACTCTCCAGGCAGCTGCTGCAGGCGTTGACCTCGTGGGCACTCTAGTTCGTTATTGCATTGGGCACCTTGACAGTGGACGGCACCGTTGTCACACTTGCACGTGGTACATTGTTCTTTCTTCCAAGTTGAACCATGCTGCAAGTAAAAAATAAAACTCTCTTGAAGGATATCGCCATATCGGAAGGGTTGAAAGAGGAGCAATAGTATACAAGGAATGAAGGTCACTAAAGCAGATACAAAAGAGACAGATGCCCCACAATATAATTTCACTAATACATGTAACTGCTGCCCCAAACACGGAAACGCTGGATGCCACATTAATACATATTACTGATAGAACTTATCAATTGATCCCTTGGTGAAATCGCCCGAGAGATCAATACGGGGCGATGTTCATTGAGATTACGGTCGATACTTCGGATTCAGGTTTGGTGTGTCTATGCTTCCGAGCTAAGCACTTGAATGTGAATACTTAGTAATGATGCGGTGATGACATTTTGGTTGACGGGGATCGGGAGTAAGTAAAAGGCATTCATCCACATTAAGATTATTGTCAACCATGGTCAACGTTATGTTAGATAGATCATGGGAGACAGTTTTTTAACTTACGTCATATGTCTTTCCGTTACTATCACACTGTTTTTTCGGCTTGCATCTCGGGCAGCACTGGCCCTCGTCCGTCACTTGGTCCTCGCGAGGGCAGTTGACCAACGGGCAGGACTGGGCTTTACACAGGGACGTACCGTCCTGGAGGAGAAGGAGCAAAGAAATTGAAATATGATATTGCCATACGAGAGGATCGTTTCTCGGAAAGAAATCAGAAGATTATGATAGAAACAGCTTGGTATATTGATCTTCTTGTTGTGCTAGATGTAGACGAGAGATTGACTGTTGTGCAGCAGCTGCCGGCCTTATTTTTACACTTTTTTTATAGGTTTCTACTTTTGCGAAAGGCGCGCCCGGTCCGCAGGCTTTTGGTGACAGAAATGGCAGTCCGTGGTATGATTTGCTGTGCTTAGTATCATTTATTGTCAGACCGTTGACCGAAAGAGTCAACGTATAGACCACTCCTGAAAGTCTGTCCAATGTACAGATAGGGAGTTCCTTAAAACATTAACACCGACACAGCCAAGTGGACAAACGTCCTTGCTGATATTTTATCTAAACTTCCACTCGGATAAGCTTTATTCTGACTTTCTTAGGAGAAAAGGGAGCGAAGTCTGAAAGTGGTAAGCTGATCAATATCGCGTCATAATGAATAGGGATGGTTCTTGGTTTATAACCATATGGAAATGTCGTGAGACCAACTAATTTCGGGTGCCAAATAACCACAAATATCCAAGTTTAGATAGCAAAACTGATAATGATTGTGCTGTCGACAAAGAGAACTGGGAAGTGCCTAACCCGGAACACGTGCTGGGACTTGATATCGCGGCCCCTTGCGGTGAGACGCCCGGCGCCCTTGGAACAACAATGGAGCGCCAGCTGCGAAGCGGCCATTTTGGAATTTTTGAAACTCTCGCCGGCCACATGCAAATCACAACATGGGGGCAACGATGATTACGCTGTCAAAATCACACAATCTGACCTCCTGTTTTCAAAACGAATTAGAGTTGTGGGTCAAGTTGAAGTTTCGGTCAGAAGTTTTGATGAAATTTAGTCATTTTACACCTACCTGACACACGCACGAGGTACAAGCGTCTGCTTCAAATGTGGCGCCTTTTCTGTAGACATGGCGACCGAATAGACAATGGTTCTTCAGATTCCAGGTGGTTCGGGATCCTACAAAAGAGAGGGGATGATTAGACTCATGACTACATTAAACTCTTCTTCATCTTCTTCTTAATATTCACGATCATATTTTGTTGCAAACATTGTAGTGTTTGGTAAGAATAAATAAAGATCTGGGGGACAAAAAATTACTATGACTATATGAAGGTCCTGTCCAAGGAGCCAATAATGTGCTCACGTGCTCTCCATACAGTTATTCAAAGAAATATTTTTGTCCAGAATACTGTCTACGCTGTGCAAAGAAAAATCACCCTGGGGCGTCGGTAAAAATGTTTCTGCCAGACTTTTCGAGCAAGCCCCGTCGAGTATGTGCGTCTAGGCGACCACCCGCCTCCCCTTAACTCATTGCTTGAAGAGGCCTCTGCCAGTCACTCAACGCGCCATAATTCTATCAAACTACAAACACCACCATCGTTCAGATCTCACTCAAGATCTCGTTGGGACGTGAACAGCCACTCCCCTGGTTTAGGAGGGGGTAATTACCCATTCATGCTGTCAGCTTGACCAACTTCAACAACACTCGACCAGTCGTTGACTTTTGCTCGAGTTTTATTTTTCCAAATATTTCAAAAATGAAGTGGTATCGTTTTAAGACGCCAGAGTATATTTAGCGGGAGGTTCATGACATCACTCCTGACGCCTTCGGGTGATATTTCTTTGCTTAGAGTAGACACATTTCTGTGGCGATGGTAATTTCTAGTCTTCCGTGTTTGATTCACACGAATGAGTTGTTTACCCTTGGCTACTGTATTGTCTTCCGACGCCAAACTTCTAATTATTCATTGAGATATCACAGGAAATCGTGTCCATATTTACAACAAACATTATTGCAAATTTGCTGGGTGTTTCTGAGATTATGTCAATGCTTTTTTAGCTTATCGATCCTTTCGTTCTATCTCATTTGAAATACATAAACATGATATCTCTCCTGACGGTATTGGTTTTTTTCAGAAGTAGAAAGCTTTTGGAAGGCTTGAAGCAATAAAAGAGCCAAACATCTTCCCAATAATCAATCAGACGGCATTCCATACACTTGTATCAAAATCACAAAGACAAAATCAATGAGGATATTGGTGGAGGGAACTTGAACCATCGTGGGCATTAACGGTGTACTTACAAAACTGATGATGGGCACGATCTATAAATTCAAGTTTGGGACACTTCTTGAGATGCTTTCGGGTCATCCAGCGCCATATACATGTACGTTTGTACTCCCCTGGTGATCAGGGCTAGACAAGGAAACTACATAAACCGCATCTTACCTGTGCACACTGGACAGCAGGTCCCTTCCTCGTGGATTATGAAGGTAGCCGGACAGTTTGCGACAGGGCAGGCTTTCTTCGAGCAGATGGTATTTCCATTATGACATTTACACGAAACACAGGGATCTTGGGTCGACTGGAATGTTTCACCATCTTGAAATGTTTCACCATCAACTGAACAACCTGCAAATAGAAATAGAAGTTAGTACATTTTTATGTTACACCAGATAGATGTACGTTTTCGTTCAATCCGCGGCCATTTTGTCGGTGCGTCGTCCGCGCCAGAAGTCTTCTGAAGCATGCTCTATGCGTGTTCCTTTTCCATGATATTTGTATTTGATGTGGTGAAACGTACCTGTGCAGGCCGGGCAGCATTGTCCAGGTATCTTGGTGGGGTTGGAGCATGGGACATGGCACTTCTTTACTGTATCCGTCACGGCTCCTACCTGGAAATATAAAATATTCATGGAACATTGGATAACGGATCGAGGTTCATTGAGAAATGGGCAAAATCATTGTCTGAGATGTTACATACAAATAGTACATGTATGGTTTTTGGAATCAATTGCCTCTTTGGGCTAGCCGCTTTGCTACCTCAGCAGTGGTTGTGATCATCGGCATGAATATACGTCGGTGTGATTTTAAGCAATTTCCGATAGTAAAATATAGTATAACTGGAACTCTTCTCCGACGCACACACTCTTGGCCAATTGGTGTCCATCCTCAGTCGTAAACAGCAAACTCTCAAGGCCGGGGTGAGCGCAGCATGGAAGAAGATCGACTACGACACAGACGAAAAAGAAGGACTATTACCTGACAAGTTAGCACCCTACACGGGTCGGAGGGATCCGTCCACGTCTCTCCACTGTTGTAGGAGACTCCATTATGGACACATCCTTTGCACACGTCACAGCATGAATTGGTCGGCTTGGGATAGAGGATCTGGTGGCAGCCATCGAGAGGGGCACACGTGGTCTTGGCACACGTTACTTCACCACCCTGGGGATGAAAATGGCATGAATTATGAGAACAGGAAATGATAGCTATCACTCAGAGATAAAGTCTTTTTCCCCCATGATTTTCTCAATCTTATAGCAATTTTAAGTCAAAGTCGGAGAATTCAATACATCTATAGGAGTTTCAAGTTAGAGTACATGTATATAAAATATCGGCTCCGCTAAAACGTACCGCTTTACCGATACATGTACGTGGATGTTTATTTTCTTCTGCACCCAATATACGATCAGTAGCTAAGCAGATGGGGACCCCAATCTCTCTATCCACTTAATTCACCACTTAATTGCGCCGATAATGATAAGGGGACACGGGTAAAGTGCACAGCAGTCGAGAGTGTAATGCATCGATCTATTACAGCTGGTCGTGTATTAGAAGCAAGGACAATCGCATTGGTTTCCATCTTTGCAAATCCCAGTGTAGAAGTAGAAAACGTCCCCCTGTAAACATTGCCTGTCCTATTGTATTGTGACGGTTAGAGAATATAGTCCATCAGAGCTCATAGATTAGGCTGCATTATAGAATCCTTCATTCTACACTAGGACAGTAAGTTCTTACTTCTACAGCTGGACTGGTCAGTGACTTTCTCAGTAACACCATTAATCACCTACCATATAAACTGAATGGGTTGGTTACTACAAGGGCTACACAGTCGGGTTTAAAAGATGTTTTTGAAAGTGTATTTACCTTGCAAATGCACTTGATACACGGATCGTTTGCGACTAGATTCACTTTGACTTCTTTGCCCTCTTCTTCACACGTGGCCACGGAACCTGCAAATATAGTGAAAATGGAATGCATAAGAAAATAATTCTGTTTATACTTCTGTTTATGACCTTGGGCAAACTATTTTTCCTTTTTTGCAACGTTAGACGGAGGTGTGAAACTGTGCTGTTTATGTAGTAAGAAGCCTTTATTCGTCATCAAACGATAGGGTAGGACTGTCTCCATAGGGAATACCTTTACATTCCCACCAGCGCTATGAATTAGGCACACATGAAGTAGTCCATGATAAAGCGGTGAAGTCGGCATTTTAGAACGAATCACAAAGTGGAATTTAAAGCTACTTATATATACATTGTATGTGTTCTTTTGTCCGCTCATTTAAACTTATTTTAATCCTATAAAAGAGTCACCAGTTTTGAAGAAGTCTGTGTTCTCTAATTGGATGGGCTATACATGTACTTGTGTATTATTATGGAAGACGAGTCAATAGTCCCTTTTGGATGAAGTCTACAGGGTGTCACAGAAAAAACAACTTGATAAGTGTTTACGGGGCAACCCATAAAAAATCGTAACGTGTAGTTGCATGCGCTGAGCACTGAGAAAGGCAGGTGACTCATGAGCGACGAAACCCCGTCGCGATTCTGATTGTTCTGTGGATAAAACGATATTTCTGTCCCAAATCCGCCGCCAGAAACACCTTGGATTATAGGCTATATAGATCTGATGGGCAAGCCAGGGACTTGGATTTGATTAGTCAAAAGGTCAATAGAGTTACCGGGTATCTTCAGTTGTCGGGGCACCCCAAGACTGAGAAGCACGTAGCAATCTAGCACTGATTACCATAGAAATCAACCCTGCCTACTGTGATACCGTGACCTTTTATCAGCTGTCTTGCATGAAAGCCAAGGACGCTCCTTATTTTAAGAAAGCAATCAAGTGAGTCAATAATGTCAGCTAGCGCATAAATTATAATCGAACCGGCGACCTTCGGATTATCAAACCGCTCATACCTATGGCGCTATGGGTCCTTATCTCTGCCGAATTAACCCATGCGCAACAACATAGATAACATGACAATCGCTCACCCTTTAATGTCTCATATTATGTGAACAAATAAATACTAACAACACAACAATAAAGTAGTTTTCCACAAATTGGTAATAGCTGTTCAAAAGAGGCTAACTTTTATAATCATTTGAGTGGTTACTAAGATTTGTCAAGTCGTTGTTATCAATAGGTTTGGCTGCCTTTGAAGTGACCCCGGGCCCCATACCACCCACTCTCGGAAACTTTACTCACCCATCGCACTATATTATTAATCATATTTGAACAGGTTCTATGTACTGTCAAGATAGTTCAATGACAAACATAGTGGCAATCTTCACTTTTTGATCAACATTGATTGTATACGAGTTTTTCGAAGCCTTTTTCAGTTGTCAGGTAGGTCAGATTGAGTTGCAGGAAGTCACTCATAGAGGTCACTCCTGATCTCACAGCACATAAAAACTATCGAACCATACCTAAATCAATCAGCACACACACAATAGGAGGACACATTTTTCAGGGGACATTCAAAACTGCTACACCGTATGGCTACACTTGCCGTGTATGTCATAGCCGTGGGTGCAAAGACGAATGCTTACAGGGTGGTCGCCTTTCTGTTTGCCCAAGACGTCTCCAGTAGGTCACCCTGGCAAGGGACAATTAGGACAGGGCCGTCTCGATTGTGCAGTGCGCATTAGCCGAAAATTGGTCGAAGATAAGAATCTCGTGGTTTGTTAGTTCGAGTAAAGAGGAGTTTAATTGCATTAACAAAATTTTAAGAATTCGTGGGACCATGGGGTAAGTTTCGTGAACAGAGAGTTCACGTCACGCCAGAACACTGCACTGCAGAATACTGGCTGACGCGAACTACTATAAAGTATCTGCGATGGATTTTAAATTAACCTGGTTTAAGCATTTTGATTAAATTTGCATCGTCGAAGGCAAGATTAGCAGATGAATTTGTAAACTTGATACATCTATGAAACATGGTGAGATTATACCTATCACAGTGTCAACTACAAGACCCCTGCCGCGCCCCGAATGACCTCCTTGCCAAGGGCGACGCGTGTCACAGTCAAGTCTAAAACTGTCAACTCGTGAAACTGACCGCCACCGAAAGAGGAGATTGTCCATCCCGAGGACCCTTCCCATTGTCCCCGTGTGTAGAAAGCGTATTTTAATTCGCTCAAGTTTATTTGTTGAGAATCTTTAACATGGAAACATAGAGTTCTGTCCGCCAGTTTGGAGCCAAGTAAAATCAGGTTATTGGGTCCTCTGCAGTGTACTTGGACCGGTTCAAGAGACGTAGAAGCATTTCGGACACCGTTACCGGTAAACCCAAAAAAGATTTGGCATTAGTTGCTCAACTAAACAGTGGCCTCACGCAAGAAAGCGCTACTAAAAAAATACGGTTTTGTGCTTTTTTACACAGCGACAGATGCGTTAGTCGGCTGTGCTCGGTTAGAGATGTTACAGTAGTTAGGACCAGTACATGATGTGCTGTTCCCAGGTTTCAGCACTAAGTTAGTATATATAGGTTAGATTTGTGATGTTTGCAAAGATGATTTTTTTTGGTACAACCGTAGGAATTTCCCCCCTCCCACTAAAAGGCTTCTGCAACAGGCCACGATTTTCGTTGATGCGTATGCGCTCCTCTGAACGGGTTAAGGAAGTGAGCAAAGACGAACACCTCCTCAAAAACAGAAACCCGACCCGCCCTCGACCAAAAACCGCACCAAAATAGCCGGAGATGTAAGACATTCCCCTGGGCAGTGAAGAGGACACCGCTTACAAAAACGAACAAGATTGAGAATAAAGGTCACGTCAACAGGACAAGGGCTATAATTTGTGACGACATGATTTCCACGCGACACTCTTGAATAAAAACGTCTGCATTTTTTTCTAATAAGACGAGAGGTGTTTTTCTTCCGCCTGCGCCTCGTTTGGTAAACCTTTGTAATTTAACAGGCCTATTTTGACATCATAGGCCTACCCAGCTATTTTGCCAATTTGTTCTATAAACTTGGCTAATTTACTTGCCGGTTAAATTCCTGAATGCGGTGAGACAAGATACATGATTCCTACTTTGATGGGTTGGCTGGGAAAGGTCGACATCACATTTTGTTCAAACTCGGGATCCCGGTCACTTGGTTGTGACTCTGTTCACAAGATTTTTTGTCTTTCCATTAGAATAGGGGTCACAACTGAATTGGCTCTACAGAGCATGGAAAATGACGTGCTTGAAAAAGACATTTCACATTTTTGTAAATTTTGTAACACACTTTATATGCCTCTTACAGAAAATAAACCGACTTAATCAACAACCACCCATACGATTTAAATAGGATGTTTTATTTAAGCTGATAATTTGTTTATGTAGTTAGGGTGTTTACATATCCTTAAATGTATTTGGTCCGATCTTGAAATTGTCAAATCTAGGATGCGTAATATAAGAAGTGCGGCGGGAGTATTTATTTTGTAAATTTGAAATCCAGCCAGGATTTGTTAACTATCAGTGAATAAACGTTGAGGCTACACGTTTTGTAAAGTTGACCATCAGATCAAGGACCGGTTTTCCAAAAGAACGTTAGTCACAAGTGCTGGTGGTGCATAATTATAGATGTACGTTCAAATTGTCAATGTTTTGACGATCATATACATATCTTTGAAAGGACAATATCGGAAATATATGAGAATGAGAAGTTGGAATGATATTTTAGCTGCTTGGTACACCTTTTCCATGGCCTTATTTGAGATGCTAGGTCTGAAATTGGATGTCACCATGCTATTGTTGAAATTCTCACACAGTTCAGATTCCACAGAAGTGTTATTCCATTGGCAAACCCAATGCAAACAAACTCGCTAACTGCTCGAGATTATCATTGTTTTAGCCTTGAATCCGCCAATAAAACACTCTTTCTGGCGCCATATCTTGGCGTCAAAGGGAGGCGCGGTCTTTGTGAACGTGGTCCGCCTGTCCCCAAAATGTCTCAGCGCGGTTGGGAAATCTCTTAGGCCTATTACTTGGCGTGTGTGTACACAAGTCGTTATCAGTTTTCCAACAATTTTATCGATCTGTTTCGATACTGAATTTAGTTTCTAGGCCCAGGAAATGGTAAAACTACATTTTGATACGTTCATTTACAAGTCTTGTGAATTGAGTTTGCCCTGTAATTAAGGTGATTTTGTCATTGCGGTTATCAAGTCCGTGGTTGAGACGATACCGACAGGTGGGGCCTGCATAAAAACGTATTGACGTATTTCTGCCTCTTGTAGTAAATATGAAACATACCCATTAGTCTCAAAACAAATCATGTAATTTACTTTGCGTTTACGTTAACTATGTGTACGTGTAGGCGTTATCTCCTTCCATTAGACTTAACGCTGAAAGTAGCTAGCTTCTTTTGAACAACATGCGCCCTGGTAGCTAATTTGTCAGTTTATGAAAGGACTGTAAATCAAATACTATAATCGGCTGCAAATTACGTGTTACTTTTTCAAACATCGTTAAATACTTATAACCAAATCAAACTTGCTCCCAAACATGCTTTGGTGAATAGCTTTTGTTTGATCACCCGAAGTATGTTCATCTAATTAATTGGCTGTTTAATTGGTTGTTTGCGAGTTGATTAGGGTCGCATCTTGTTTGATCAGATCAGATTCTCGTCTTCTGTATCTCTGTTGCGGTACGCAGTTCGGACGGTTCAAACTTTCACTTTTATGTTTGGCAATAATTTTTACCAAAAAATTACTGACTACTTCTCAACTAATTTGGTAATCATTGGAGTGCACCTATGATCAAGCGATGAGAGAGTTAAACAAACAATACGACTTCAACAAAATGGTGAAATACGACACAATATGTATGATATACATGAACATATAAATCAAAAGCATTATTACATCATGAGTATACCAGGGTTTATTATAATAATTTTTAGGGAATAGGAGCTCTCTGGTTATACGTATAGGCTTTACAATTATTATTTGGCCAAGATTTAAACATCCTATAAACCTAAGGAAACAATTTCATATTTCACTCTCTGTCCTGCCATCTAAAAACCTTATTCTATATTCCAAAATAAGGTTGCTTTGGTTATTGGTGTCAGAGCTAACCAATTTTGACCCCCCTTTAATGTCAGCGAATTGTTGCATTAAACATTACAGATACATTTTATTAAAATATGAAAATGTACATTTGAATGTAAAAAATATCAGTCAATCTTACCTGCTATAAATGCGAAAGCCCCACCAAACAGCATGCAAGATACGAACAGCGAAACGAAAGCAACAGTACTCCACGTGGCAGCCATGCTTTAATTTAAATCCTGAAACTTTCCAATAAATAAACAAATAGATCCGAAATTATAAACAAAGAATTAAAAATCACAGTATAGTCCAAGAGTGATTTGATTTTCGTGTGCAGCTGGACAAGCTTAGGCGGATATGATGGTTTGATGCAGACTCCGTGAGTTTTATACGGAGAATGTGATTTTCACTCATTGCTAGTTTCTGACTGTCACCTCAAGTTCTATTTGGATTGGACTGTCAGACACTTAATCCGCGAGACTCGGTGGGGGATTGGGCACTGACATGACTGAGCCGTGATTGCGCTGATTGGCATATTCGTCCCCAGGGTGTGAATGGGCCTGGGGACAATTATCACTGACTTGGTATTATTTTAGATGTTTTGATTATCTAATTTGAATGCAAACTCCATTTATGTGATATTATTGGCTGTTTTTGCCGAAGGCGAAAAAGGTATTCTGAAAAATATGCATGAATGATGTTTTATTCTTTCTGACCTTGAAAAGGGAATGTGCCCCGAGTGTGGGACTTTTCTAGAAACCATGGGCGAAGTTTATTTTTAGAATTTGATGGTACTTTCCCGATGTCAAAACCGATACGGGGTAGGTTAATACATCGTACTGCACTAAGCGTCGCCATGTAATTGGCATTGGCCTTTTGGAGTACAGAACATACACGTTCTAAACACACATCAATGGTAAAAAAACATGCCTTTGTCGAGTTAAAGTGAGCGAGTTTTTATGTTCCCTTTCATTTAGATGCATCGTCTCTAAAGCATGGGGTATTCATTGGCTTCAACTATTGAATTTCAATCTACTTTTCGAATCTTTAACCAAGTTTTATTCTAAACAGCCATATTTATTCTATTATCACATTTGCAGTAACATGAAATTCCTCTAATCCATGTAATCTTGGAGACGAGGGCAGCACCAATCCGCTCTAGCCTGCGGTCTCCCGACCCAGATAATTACCCTAATTAGCATACCTGACTCCTAATTAGCATACCGCACGATTTAGATCTGAACACAACTCACTCCTGACCGAAATAGCATCACTTTTTTAGGTGTGATTTACTCTAAAATTTGCTGTAGTTTACAGTAAAACAGTGTTAAAAATTAAGTCTTTCGAACCCCGCCCCACAGACAAATAAGCTTTGAAAGCACTTCTGTTGATCTTATTAACAGTTTCATGAGAATAGTGTTGCCAATATTTTACGGCGTTTAGCAGGCCCGTCGTCAGACCAATTTTGGCGCCTGCGCTATCTGTTGTCATAGAACTCGGCACGCGCTTATAAAGTACGTGTAGTTTACATTCATTATAAAACAGTTTTAAAAACTAAGTCTATCGAAACCCGCCCAATTAACGACAAAATAAGCTTTGGACGCATTTCTGTTTATTTTATTAACAGTATCATGGGATTAGCGTTGCCAATGTTTTCACGGCGTTCAGCGGTCACGTCGTGAGGCAAATTTGGGACCTCGGATTCTAATGGCAAGTGCAAATCAGGCCATGTTTGTTTGGTAATAAGACGTAGGAATAACATGTAACGATATTCTACGGGAGACGTTTCTGACTTGGATTAATTGGCAACAAAGGTACTCTCCTCGGGCTGATTATGCGTCTATCAGCAACCGTTACCGTCCTCATCACTTCTCTCCAATTCCTTTCCGCGAACACTTGTTCTGGTCAGCGAACCAGTCAGGGCTACAAGTTCCACCGAATCAACACAGTTCATTTTCTCGGCAGCCAACTTCTTTTGCTTTTCGGTCTCTCTTCGTTCGCGCCGGTATCTCAATAAACTAAACACCAGCGCGCCACAAGTGATTATTACAGCGCCCACTAAGGGCAGCACCGTTGGGTAATGTCCAAGAACCACGAGTTGTAAACAATACGTCATCGGGATACTTGAAACTAAGACTGTAGACACCAAAGCTGCAGGAGCTTTCCAAAAAGCCGCCAAATATAACGTCTGAGCAAGCAAGGAAAAGAATATGTAGCAAGAGAGATAAATCCATTGCAAGGGGCTTGGAGGGAATTGCCACAACCCGAGTGCGGTGGCTGGGATAGCCGAGAGAACTGCATTGGTAAGACTACACTGTGCCAACGCCGTCGGAAAGAAGACTTTCCCACAACGCCGGATAAAAATGTAGTTGCAGGAGACAGCAATAGCCGAACCGAATGCTATTACTCCTGCAATCTCGCGAGAAATCACCAGACCCCGTGGTTTGTTATTTCCCCCAATTTCCGTGAAATTCTCAGTTCTGTTCACGATGTCGTTGAAGGAAAGAGTCATGTTGATGAATCCTTCAGATGTGTTCAAATTATTTTTCAAAATGGATACAAAAGCTTGACGAGAAACTCCGGCTGGATAACCAGCAGTACGCCGAAAATTATCACAACAGTGATTACAGCGTCCACCTTAGTGAAGAGTTCCTTGAGATAAAAATGCCCGATTATGCCTATCAGAATGAGACAAAGAAGATTTATTGCACTTGTGTCCCCATAGTTCATATGCGACGCAGCCAAGTAGAAGAGGGCGTTATTGAGCGCATTTCCTGTCGCAGCAAACCAAAGATAGCGATTTTTCATCAGTAGCACTGATTTCCTCTTGTAAAGCGAGCACGACACAGCTAAAACAAATATCGCGAGGCCACGAAATACTAGTATTTCGAATGAATCCATTTCACCTGTTAGTTTGAAGAACATACCCCCGATAGCACCCGATAATGCTGACAATAAAGCGAGAGAAACTCCCGCTGTTCGGATTATGAACTTCTTGGCATTCTCTTTGAGCGTTGCCCGCTTTCCTGATGTGGGATCTTCACCCTCTCTCTCGTGGTCCCCTTTACATGGCATTTGGTTGTGTTCTAGAATCGTCTCTCAGAGACATGCTACCTGTAAAAGGTAATGTGTAAGGTATAATAGGTAAAAGGTAAAGGGTAATCGATTGATGTCCGATTGTCTCACAAGATACCACCAGCCAAGAGGACGAAGGCCAATCGATTTCGACTACCTTTTTATGTAACTATGTGTCTAAAATATGCCAATTCAATTTCGTTCCCTTCCCAGATGCTAGTGGGTACCCGCCATGCAGAGCAGCCTGCACGTTACCATCGGTATTTACCACGCCACACACCCACTTTTCTTGGTGCCCTCTTGCAGTGTCAAGCTATTTGTACACGGAACACCATAGACCGGCCTGACCCGTCCCCTACACGAGGTCTGGTATCATGCGTTGCATCAGTTAATGTCGTTGCCGTGGTAATCATAATGGTATTTACCGACGTGTACCCTTGAACTCGCGCGGTGGACGGCGCGACCGACATGTTATCGGATAGGAAGTGTCATATCATACTTGTCACATGTCGTCCTGAACCTCATGGTCTATACTCCCTAACATAGCCGGGGTGTATCTTGATGAGATGAAAAAAGCTTGGCGGTCAAGATGGTTACATGTCGACCCATTTGTTTTAGAACACCCTACAATTTACTCACCTCCCTGCTCTGCTCCATGTCTGAGGAAATGTTAAGACGGTCAACTTGTATGTAATTGCGCTGTCGTATCATAATTTGGATAGGTCTATGTAGGGCTACTACATATCATGTATGATGTAGGCCTTGTTTGCACAACTGGTGCAATCACGGTGTCTAATTCATATGGCAATTTGATTTCGATTGGGTCAGAATGATTGTTTATCATATCATATAGTTCAAAGGATGTCATTGTTTTGCGAAATTCGCGGAGTTACAATAGTCCCTGACTGTTCCATTTTGACGTATTTCACGAGACAGGACAAGTTCGTGATCATATAATTCGCAAGAGTCATCGACCTTCGCGCCAGAGGGCGAGTGTGCGTGGCGGGCCTACGAGAAAGCCTTGGTCTGGCCTGTCCAAGTAACAACGGCAGAAGAAGATGAAATGGCGGCACTGTCAAGATCCCAGACACATGCCAAGAAGACAAAACAGCAGGAGTATTGGTGCATCGTAATACTTACATCTGGGAACCTTGATTCGTAAACTCCTCCTCCTTCTCCATACATGATCCCTTCCGCTTACTCATCTGACAGACATACAGCATGATGACGCCCAGGAAACCATTTATTGTAGAAAGGTCGAGTTGGACACAAGAGAGAACAAGCCAAGGGTGAACTAAAGCTCTGAACATGTGGTTTAGATATATATGTACGAGAACCTAAAACTATTCTTTGGTATACGTTTCGAATTTCGCAGACTTGCTTTGCACGCGTCGACCATATTTGTTTTTGATGTCATTTTCAATCAACTACCGATTTCAAAGCGTTTATATTTGACCTTTATATGCGAACTGTCAATGCATGTGAGACACCGCTTCCCTTATTATTGGCAAGAATTAATTTGGAAGCAATACATCGGGATCTTGCCTAGTACTCGGCACCACATTCTGACAGTCAGAGTTGATGAATAGAGTCGGAGTTCTGGAATAGTTGGGGCAGCTTTTTGAAAAAAAGAAGAATTTTTGCATTACTGAAGTTTCAAATTACTAATCTTTATTATCTTTTTAAAATACACATGTACATTACACGACTACAGAACTGCGTGGGGTGTGTATCTGTCAGCCACCGTCATGACCGTCGTCAGCACTTCCCTTCTCCCTATCGTGTCTGTTAACCCTTGTTCTGGTCAGCGAACCAGTCAGGGCTACAAGTTCCACCGAATCAACACAGTTCATTTCCTCGGCAGCCAACTTCTTTTGCTTTTCTGTCTCTCTTCGTTCGCGGCGATATCTCAATAAACTAAACACCAGCGCGCCACAAGTGATTATCACTGCGCCCACTGAGGGCAGCACCGTTGGGTAATGTCCGAGAACCACGAGTTGTAAACAATACGTCATCGGGATAATTGAAACTAAGACTGTAGACACCAAAGCTGCATGAGCTTTCCGAAAAGCCGCCAAATATAACGTCTGAGAAAGCAGGGCAGATGATATGTAGCAAGAGAGATAAATCCATTGCAAGGGGCTTGGAGGGAATTGCCACAACCCGAGTGCGGTGGCTGGGATAGCCGAGAGAACTGCATTGGTAAGACTATATTGTGCCAACGCCGTCGGAAAGAAGACCTTCCCGCAGCGCCGGACAAAAATGAAGCTGCAGGAGACAGAAATAGCCGCACCGAGTGCTATTACTCCTGCAATCTCGCGAGAAATCACCAGACTTTGCTGTTTGTCATTTCCCACACTTTCCGTTGAATTTTTAGTTCCATTGACGATTCCGTTGAAGGAAATCGTCGTATTGAATCCTTCAGAGGTGTTCGGATTATTTTTCAAAATGGTGGCGTTTGTTATGTTCCTGTTGGTGACGTCTTTGAAGTTGTCATCGTTATTCGGATATAAAAGCCTGACGAGAAAGTCCGGCTGGATAACCAGCAGTACGCCGAAAATTATCACAACAGTGATTACAGCGTCCACCTTAGTGTAGAGTTCCTTGAGATAAAAATGACCGATAATGCCTACCAGAATCGGACAAAGAAGAAAGATTGCGCTTGTGTCCCCATAGTTCATATGCGACGCAGACAAGTAGAAGAGGGCGTTACTGAGCGCATTTCCTGTCGCAGCGAACCAAAGATGGCGATTCTTTACTAATAGCACTGTTTTCCTCTTGTAAAGCGAGCACGTCACAGCTAAAACAAATGTCGCGAGGCCACGAAATACTAGTATTTCGAATGAATCCATTTCACCTGTTAGTTTGAAGAACACTCCCGCGATAGCACCCGCTAATGCTGACAATAAAGTGAGAGAAACTCCTGCTGTTCGGATTATGAACTTCTTGGCATTCTCTTTGAGCGTTGCCCGCTTTCCTGCTGTAGGATCGTCGCCCTCCCTCTCGTGGTCCCCTTTACATGGCATTTGGTTATGTTCTAGAATCGTCTCTCAGAGACATGCTACCTGTAAAAGGTAATGTGTAAGGTATAATAGGTAAAAGGTAAAGGGTAATAAATTGGTGTCTGATTGTCTCACAAGATACCACCAGCATTAACCACCATCTTATTACGCCACATAAGCCGCATATTACTTCATACAACCACCTTTCTTAGTGCCCCCCTTGCAGCGTCAAGCTATTTTACATGGACACCACAGACCGACCTGGCCTATCCCACTACAAGAGGACGGATAATCATAATGGCATTTACCGACGTGTACCCTTCATCTCGCGCGGTGGACGGCGGGACCGACATGTTCTCGGATAGGCAGTGTCATATCATGCTTGTCACATGTCGTCCTGAATCTCATGGTCTATAATCCCTTTAACCATAGCCAGGGTATACTCCCATTAAACATAGCCAGGGTATATCTTGATGAGATGAAAAAACCCTGGTGGTCAAGATGGTTACATGTCGACCGAGGTGTTTCGGAACACTCGACAATTTACTCACCTACCTGCTCAGTTCCATGTCTGAGGAAATGTTAAGAAGGTCAGCTTGAATGTAAAGTGCGCTGTCGTATCATAATTTGATAGGTCTATGCAGGGCATGTAGTTGGCCTTGCTTGCACAACTGGTGCAATCACGGTGTCTGATCAATATGGCAATTTGATTTCAATTGGGTCAGAGTGATTGTTTATCATATCAAATACAGTAGAGCCTCCCTTAGCCAGGCGGACACCTCTACATTACGGACACGTCCGGCCAGTCCCGATTTTTTCTAAGTCATTTCCAATAACAAAAACCTCTGCACGGCGGACACCTCTCTACTCCGAATTGCGGACAGGGCGATGGCCAATTTTTGGTCCAATTCCCTCCCAATTACAGATAGTAGGCAAAAACAATGGTTTCCCACGTGCGCTTGGAGAGTTGAGTAGGCCCGACAGGTGTGATATTTGCGTAATTAATCAACGTAATTACCCCATGGCGTTGTGTTTTTGTATCCTAATTAAGCCGCAGCATTTGTTTACTCATTTTTTCAACTAATCACATAGGCCTATTGTGTCAACGGACACTCATAAATCCACGCGGTTTTGTCAGTATTGCGGCGAATATGCGTTAGTAGAGAAATTAGAAAAAAATAATTATTAATCAAAGGTGGCTGATGGACAGAAATTATGGTGTTTTTTCACACATTATGACATGTCGAGGAGATTTTGCAATAAAAGGGGCACCTTTTACTCGAGAGATTTATATATTCACTCTCTGAGTTCCAAAGTAGCTCACGTCATTCAACGCAACATTACAAGCAAATACCGATCAGCCAACAGGTTTAAAGTTTCTACGCTAGATGTCGACACAGAGAAAACCAAGACCTGCAAGGCGGGAACTTCAAATCCACCTATCGGACGATTTAGCATAACCTCTCTATTGTGGACACCTCTCTATTGCGGACACCTGGGCCCAGTTCCATGGGTGTCAGCAATAGAGAGGTTGTACTGTAGTTCAAAGGATGTCACTGTTTCGCGAATTTCACGGACTATTCAAACAAAGGTCCCCAACTCTTCCATTTGATGTATTTCGCGAGACAGGACAATCGTCATCGATCATATAATTCGCAAGAGTCATCGACCTTCACGCCAGAGCCCGTGATGGGCCTACGAGGAAGCCTTGGTCTGGCTAGTCGAAGTAACAACGGCAGAAGGAGATGTAATGGCGGCACTGCCAAGATCCCAGACACATGCCAAGAAGACAAAACAGCAGGAGTATTGGTGCATCGTAATACTTACATCTGGGAACCTTGATTCGTAAACGCCTCCTACTTCTCCATACATGATCCCTTCCGCTTACTCATCTGACAGACATACTGCATGATGACGCCCAGGAGACCATTTATTGTAGAAAGATGGTGTTGAAAACACGACCGAACAAGCCAAGGGTGAATTAACGCTCTGAACATGTGGTTTAGATATACATGTACGAGAACCTAAAACTATTCTTTGACATATGTTTCGAATTTCGTATAATTGCTTTGCCCGTGTCGACCATCTTTGTGTTTGATGACATTTTCCATCAACTGCTGACGAAAAATAGCCGTACTACACTGGCTTTTGTTGATCTGATATACAGTATGCGAACTGGCGATGGCTGTACGATACCTTTGCCATTGATATAAACAAGAATTAACGTGGAAACAATTGTACAGCATCTTGTCTAGCACTCGGTACCGAATTCGGACAATAGAGGGCTTTTACAATATATTTTGTCAACTATTCCATCGCTACTAATGGCCGGTTTTTGTTTGATTTCTGTCATTGTTTGTTTATTAACCAAATGAGGAAATCGTATTCAAATGGGGTACCATTAACTCAAAGACATGCAAGCACCCATTGTCGAGCTCTTGCACTTCAAATGAAATAAATGTACATGTAGGGCAGTTTGTACTTTGACGAGGTCGAAATGCCCTGCATCTCCTTCAACTTTAAGGAGATCAGAGCTAGATAAGGCATTGTATCATTATGCTAATCTTGGTGATATATTTACAGTCAGAGTCGATAATTCGATCGAAGTTCTCGAATAGATGGACAGCCTAGCGTTTGGATAACGGAAGTTTCAAATTTCTAATCCTTATCATTTTTCATATCAATACACTACTAGGCCTACTACTGCGCCGAATATGCATCTGTCAGCCACCGTCATGACCGTCGTCAGCACTTCCCTTCTCCCTATCGTGTCCGTTAACCCTTGTTCTGGTCAGCGAACCAGTCAGGGCTACAAGTTCCACCGAATCAACACAGTTCATTTCCTCGGCAGCCAACTTCTTTTGCTTTTCTGTCTCTCTTCGTTCGCGCCGGTATCTCAATGAACTAAACACCAGCGCGCCACAAGTGATTATTACAGCGCCCACTAAGGGCAGCACCGTTGGGTAATGTCCGAGAACCACGAGTTGTAAACAATACGATAAAGGGATATCGAACACTAAGACTGTAGTCACCAAAGCTGCAGGAGCTTTCCGAAAAGCCGCCAAATATAAAATCTGAGAAAGCAGGGCAGTTGATATGTAGCAAAAGAGATAAATCCATTGCAAGGGGCTTGGAGGGAAGTGCCACAACCCGAGTGCGGTGGCTGGGATAGCCGAGAGAACTGCATTGAGGAGACCATATTGTGCCAACGCCGTCGGAAAGAAGACCCTCCCGTAGCGCCGGGTAAAAATGTAGTTGCAGGAGACAGCAATAGCCGAACTGAGTGCTATTACTCCTGCAATCTCGCGAGAAATCACCAGACCCCGTGGTTTGTTATTTCCCCCAATTTCCGTGAAATTCTCAGTTCTGTTCACGATGTCGTTGAAGGAAAGAGTCATGTTGATGAATCCTTCAGAAGTGTTCAAATTGTTTTTCAAAATGGTGGCGTTTGTTATGTTCCTGTTAGTGACGTCTTTGAAGATGTCATCGCTGTTTGGATACAAGAGTTTGACGAGAAAGTCCGGCTGGATAACCATCAACACGCCGAAAATTATCACAACAGTGATTACAGCGTCCACCTTAGTGTAGAGTTCCTTGAGATAAAAATGTCCAATTATGCCTACCAGAATCGGACAAAGAAGACTTATTGCACTTGTGTCCCCATAGTTCATATGCGACCCAGCCAAGTAGAAGAGGGCGTTGCTGATCGCATTCCCTGAAGCAGCGAACCAAAGATAGCGATTTTTCACTAATAGCACTTTTTTCCTCTTGTAAAGCGAGCACGTCGCAGATAAAAGAAATGTCGCAAGCCCACGAAAAACTACAATTTCGAATGAATCCATTTCACCTGTTAGTTTGAAGAACACTCCCGAGATAGCACCCGCTAATGCTGACAATAAAGCGAAAGAGACTCCCGCTGTTCGGATTAGGACCTTCTTGACATTTACATGGAGCGGGGCCCGCTTTCCCGCTGTAGAAACGTCCACATCCCTCTCGTGGTCCCCTTTACATGGCATTTGGATGTGTTTAAGCAACGTTCCTTAGAGACATACCACCTGAAAAAGGTAACGTGTAAGGTAGTAAAAGAAGAAGTAATAGATTGATGTCCGATTGTCTCACAAGAGCAAGCAGGACAGAGGACTAATATGGTGGCATTTACCGACGTGTACCCTTCATCTCCCGCAGTGCATGCGGGGACCAACATGTCCGCAGATGGACAGTGTCACATTTCATCCTGAACCTGACGGGCTAAACATAGGTGGGGGTTTATGTTGATGAGATGAGATGAAAAAACCTTGGTGGTCAAGATGGTTACATGTCGACCAAGGTGTTTTCGAATTTACTCACCTTCCTGCCCAGCTCTATGTCTGAGAAAATGTTTAGAAGGTCAGCTTGAATGTAAATTGTGATCTCGCCATATCATCATTTCGATTGACCTATGCAGGGCTTACATAGTAGGCCTTGCATGTGCACGGCTGGTACAATCACGGTGTCTGATAAATATGCATATGGTGATTGATTTCGATAGGGTCAGAGTGATTGTTTTATCATATCAAAAAGTTCAAAGCATGTTATTCTTTTGCAATTCTTTAAAAGAAATAGTCCCCGCACTAGACGGTTATAAACCCCTGAGGTCATTCGCGGTGATTGGTGGAGTGCCCAGTGCAGCAGCGAAAGCGCTCAATCAGAAGTCAGCTCACAAGTCGTGTCGTCAAAACAGCTGATAAGGAAAACATCCGGGACTTTCCTCGGCATCGGCCTTGTAGCGCGCATTTCTATTAACAAGCATATTATATACCCGTGGCGCGGGCTGTTCGAGGTTTAAAAATCGGATTGTGTTGGTGCTGGTATTTTGTGGGTTTGGTGTAAATGGGGTGCTGGTTTGTGATAGGTTGGAGGTGGTTGTGACTTTGTTTTCATTTTGAGGTCCTCTGGCGAGAGGTGGGGTGTGGGGTGTTCTCCAGCAAGCGCATGAAATGTGTGCTGATGACACGTTTTGTTGTGAATTCTCTGGACACTGGGCTGAAGTTTCCGTTGTTGTCCTTTATGAGGCGCCCGAAGTATGATGGAGCGTCTTTATGAGTGACGCTCTTGGGTTTGATGTTTGAGTGTTCTGTTGATAGTGGTGGAATTGTTTTGAAAGTGGACTTTGGGATGGAAGGCATTGATCGCATTAGGATCCTGGAAAGGGGGTGTCAGCTATGAAGGTTTATATATAATAACATGTTGATAATATCCTTGATACTTTGTACTGTAAAGACAGTGGTGGCATCATGAGAATGCTCCTTGACTTAATTAGGAGTTTCTTTGAGCATTGGGGGTTCATTTGCTGTCTTTTGAGGAAGGTATTGTGCAAGACTGAAATAGATTCTGGGTTGGACACGTAAGTGCATCATTTGGCTATGTTTCATGTGCAGATATATCAGTTGGCACAATTATGAGGTAGTTATTAAGTAGTGTTGTAGACATACAATACATGTTAACATTTTCAGCAGCAGGTTTGACTATGAATGTAGTACCCTTGGGTAATGAATTTTGGCAGGAGTTGTGTGTCTACAGAGCGGCGAGTATTCAAACATGCACCACATGCGCATGCACCACAAAACAGTAAGGGCTTCAGGGACGTTTCTTTCAAGTAAATAAACATTGACTAAAGAGACTTCTTTGCAATGTAGTCTCCCAGACTGTAGAGAGTGGTGTCAGCCTCTTGCAGATATGACGCTGTTGTCGCTTGGACGGACATGCGGAGAGAAGCTAAACGTTCTCTTGTGCGTGTGAAGATGGATTGATGAAGTTTATATCGTAACTCATGCATTGTAGTCTCAGTGGCTGCTGTGTTGTTCTGGCGTAGATTAACCTCAAGGTGGGCACTATTCCGCAGCCACGCATTCAGGGCTTCAGAGATGTCTGTAATGATGGACATCAGGATGTTGTGGTGAGGTATGAAAAATGCCATATCTGCAAGAGGAAAGAATCATTTATTACAGTTAATGGTGGAATGCAATTGTGCTGGGGATGCTGGTTATAGGAAGGTATGAGTAAGAGTCGGGACATAGGGAGAGCTGTGCATGTAAATATTATGATAAGGTGCTTCGAAATGAAGTTGATACCTAATTTGGATACCTAATTTGAATTAATTTGGAAGCAATACATCGGGATCTTGCCTAGTACTCGGCACCACATTCTGACAGTCAGAGTTGATGAATAGAGTCGGAGTTCTGGAATAGTTGGGGCAGCTTTTTGAAAAAAAGACGAGTTTTTGCATTACTGAAGTTTCAAATTACTAATCTTTATTACCTTTTTAAAATACACATGTACATTACACGACTACAGAACTGCGTGGGGTGTGTATCTGTCAGCCACCGTCATGACCGTCGTCAGCACTTCCCTTCTCCCTATCGTGTCCGTTAACCCTTGTTCTGGTCAGCGAGCCAGTCAGGGCTACAAGTTCCACCGAATCAACACAGTTCATTTCCTCGGCAGCCAACTTCTTTTGCTTTTCTGTCTCTCTTCGTTCGCGGCGATATCTCAATAAACTAAACACCAGCGCGCCACAAGTGATTATCACTGCGCCCACTGAGGGCAGCACCGTTGGGTAATGTCCGAGAACCACGAGCTGTAAACAATACGTCATCGGGATAATTGAAACTAAGACTGTAGACACCAAAGCTGCATGAGCTTTCCGAAAAGCCGCCAAATATAACGTCTGAGAAAGCAGGGCAGATGATATGTAGCAAGAGAGATAAATCCATTGCAAGGGGCTTGGAGGGAATTGCCACAACCCGAGTGCGGTGGCTGGGATAGCCGAGAGAACTGCATTGGTAAGACTATATTGTGCCAACGCCGTCGGAAAGAAGACCTTCCCGCAGCGCCGGACAAAAATGAAGCTGCAGGAGACAGAAATAGCCGCACCGAGTGCTATTACTCCTGCAATCTCGCGAGAAATCACCAGACTTTGTTGTTTGTCATTTCCCACACTTTCCGTTGAATTTTTAGTTCCATTGACGATTCCGTTGAAGGAAATCGTCGTATTGAATCCTTCAGAGGTGTTCGGATTATTTTTCAAAATGGTGGCGTTTGTTATGTTCCTGTTGGTGACGTCTTTGAAGTTGTCGTCGTTATTCGGATATAAAAGCCTGACGAGAAAGTCCGGCTGGATAACCAGCAGTACGCCGAAAATTATCACAACAGTGATTACAGCGTCCACCTTAGTGTAGAGTTCCTTGAGATAAAAATGACCGATAATGCCTACCAGAATCGGACAAAGAAGAAAGATTGCGCTTGTGTCCCCATAGTTCATATGCGACGCAGACAAGTAGAAGAGGGCGTTACTGAGCGCATTTCCTGTCGCAGCGAACCAAAGATGGCGATTCTTTACTAATAGCACTGTTTTCCTCTTGTAAAGCGAGCACGTCACAGCTAAAACAAATGTCGCGAGGCCACGAAATACTAGTATTTCGAATGAATCCATTTCACCTGTTAGTTTGAAGAACACTCCCGCGATAGCACCCGCTAATGCTGACAATAAAGTGAGAGAAACTCCCGCTGTTCGGATTATGAACTTCTTGGCATTCTCTTTGAGCGTTGCCCGCTTTCCTGCTGTAGGATCGTCGCCCTCCCTCTCGTGGTCCCCTTTACATGGCATTTGGTTATGTTCTAGAATCGTCTCTCAGAGACATGCTACCTGTAAAAGGTAATGTGTAAGGTATAATAGGTAAAAGGTAAAGGGTAATAAATTGGTGTCTGATTGTCTCACAAGATACCACCAGCATTAACCACCATCTTATTACGCCACATAAGCCGCATATTACTTCATACAACCACCTTTCTTAGTGCCCCCCTTGCAGCGTCAAGCTATTTTACATGGACACCACAGACCGACCTGGCCTATCCCACTACAAGAGGACGGATAATCATAATGGCATTTACCGACGTGTACCCTTCATCTCGCGCGGTGGACGGCGGGACCGACATGTTCTCGGATAGGCAGTGTCATATCATGCTTGTCACATGTCGTCCTGAATCTCATGGTCTATAATCCCTTTAACCATAGCCAGGGTATACTCCCATTAAACATAGCCAGGGTATATCTTGATGAGATGAAAAAACCCTGGTGGTCAAGATGGTTACATGTCGACCGAGGTGTTTCGGAACACTCGACAATTTACTCACCTACCTGCTCAGTTCCATGTCTGAGGAAATGTTAAGAAGGTCGGCTTGAATGTTAAGTGCGCTGTCGTATCATAATTTGATAGGTCTATGCAGGGCATGTAGTTGGCCTTGCTTGCACAACTGGTGCAATCACGGTGTCTGATCAATATGGCAATTTGATTTCAATTGGGTCAGAGTGATTGTTTATCATATCAAATACAGTAGAGCCTCCCTTAGCCAGGCGGACACCTCTACATTACGGACACGTCCGGCCAGTCCCGATTTTTTCTAAGTCATTTCCAATAACAAAAACCTCTGCACGGCGGACACCTCTCTACTCCGAATTGCGGACAGGGCGATTCCCTCCCAATTACAGAGAGTAGGCAAAAACAATGGTTTCCCACGTGCGCTTGGAGAGTTGAGTAGGCCCGACAGGTGTGATATTTGCGTAATTAATCAACGTAATTACCCCATGGCGTTGTGTTTTTGTATCCTAATTAAGCCGCAGCATTTGTTTACTCATTTTTTCAACTAATCACATAGGCCTATTGTGTCAACGGACACTCATAAATCCACGCGGTTTTGTCAGTATTGCGGCGAATATGCGTTAGTAGAGAAATTAGAAAAAAATAATTATTAATCAAAGGTGGCTGATGGACAGAAATTATGGTGTTTTTTCACACATTATGACATGTCGAGGAGATTTTGCAATAAAAGGGGCACCTTTTACTCGAGAGATTTATATATTCACTCTCTGAGTTCCAAAGTAGCTCACGTCATTCAACGCAACATTACAAGCAAATACCGATCAGCCAACAGGTTTAAAGTTTCTACGCTAGATGTCGACACAGAGAAAACCAAGACCTGCAAGGCGGGAACTTCAAATCCACCTTTCGGACGATTTAGCACGTGGAGGTATTATTAATAATACCTCCATGTTTAGCATAACCTCTCTATTGTGGACACCTCTCTATTGCGGACACCTGGGCCCAGTTCCATGGGTGTCAGCAATAGAGAGGTTGTACTGTAGTTCAAAGGATGTCACTGTTTCGCGAATTTCACGGACTATTCAAACAAAGGTCCCCAACTCTTCCATTTGATGTATTTCGCGAGACAGGACAATCGTCATCGATCATATAATTCGCAAGAGTCATCGACCTTCACGCCAGAGCCCGTGGTGGGCCTACGAGGAAGCCTTGGTCTGGCTAGTCGAAGTAACAACGGCAGAAGGAGATGTAATGGCGGCACTGCCAAGATCCCAGACACATGCCAAGAAGACAAAACAGCAGGAGTATTGGTGCATCGTAATACTTACATCTGGGAACCTTGATTCGTAAACGCCTCCTACTTCTCCATACATGATCCCTTCCGCTTACTCATCTGACAGACATACTGCATGATGACGCCCAGGAGACCATTTATTGTAGAAAGATGGTGTTGAAAACACGACCGAACAAGCCAAGGGTGAATTAACGCTCTGAACATGTGGTTTAGATATACATGTACGAGAACCTAAAACTATTCTTTGACATATGTTTCGAATTTCGTATAATTGCTTTGCCCGTGTCGACCATCTTTGTGTTTGATGACATTTTCCATCAACTGCTGACGAAAAATAGCCGTACTACACTGGCTTTTGTTGATCTGATATACAGTATGCGAACTGGCGATGGCTGTACGATACCTTTGCCATTGATATAAACAAGAATTAACGTGGAAACAATTGTACAGCATCTTGTCTAGCACTCGGTACCGAATTCGGACAATAGAGGGCTTTTACAATATATTTTGTCAACTATTCCATCGCTACTAATGGCCGGTTTTTGTTTGATTTCTGTCATTGTTTGTTTATTAACCAAATGAGGAAATCGTATTCAAATGGGGTACCATTAACTCAAAGACATGCAAGCACCCATTGTCGAGCTCTTGCACTTCAAATGAAATAAATGTACATGTAGGGCAGTTTGAACTTTGACGAGGTCGAAATGCCCTGCATCTCCTTCAACTTTAAGGAGATCAGAGCTAGATAAGGCATTGTATCATTATGCTAATCTTGGTGATATATTTACAGTCAGAGTCGATAATTCGATCGAAGTTCTCGAATAGATGGACAGCCTAGCGTTTGGATAACGGAAGTTTCAAATTTCTAATCCTTATCATTTTTCATATCAATACACTACTAGGCCTACTACTGCGCCGAATATGCATCTGTCAGCCACCGTCATGACCGTCGTCAGCACTTCCCTTCTCCCTATCGTGTCCGTTAACCCTTGTTCTGGTCAGCGAACCAGTCAGGGCTACAAGTTCCACCGAATCAACACAGTTCATTTCCTCGGCAGCCAACTTCTTTTGCTTTTCTGTCTCTCTTCGTTCGCGCCGGTATCTCAATGAACTAAACACCAGCGCGCCACAAGTGATTATTACAGCGCCCACTAAGGGCAGCACCGTTGGGTAATGTCCGAGAACCACGAGTTGTAAACAATACGATAAAGGGATATCGAACACTAAGACTGTAGTCACCAAAGCTGCAGGAGCTTTCCGAAAAGCCGCCAAATATAAAATCTGAGAAAGCAGGGCAGTTGATATGTAGCAAAAGAGATAAATCCATTGCAAGGGGCTTGGAGGGAAGTGCCACAACCCGAGTGCGGTGGCTGGGATAGCCGAGAGAACTGCATTGAGGAGACCATATTGTGCCAACGCCGTCGGAAAGAAGACCCTCCCGTAGCGCCGGGTAAAAATGTAGTTGCAGGAGACAGCAATAGCCGAACTGAGTGCTATTACTCCTGCAATCTCGCGAGAAATCACCAGACCCCGTGGTTTGTTATTTCCCCCAATTTCCGTGAAATTCTCAGTTCTGTTCACGATGTCGTTGAAGGAAAGAGTCATGTTGATGAATCCTTCAGAAGTGTTCAAATTGTTTTTCAAAATGGTGGCGTTTGTTATGTTCCTGTTAGTGACGTCTTTGAAGATGTCATCGCTGTTTGGATACAAGAGTTTGACGAGAAAGTCCGGCTGGATAACCATCAACACGCCGAAAATTATCACAACAGTGATTACAGCGTCCACCTTAGTGTAGAGTTCCTTGAGATAAAAATGTCCAATTATGCCTACCAGAATCGGACATAGAAGACTTATTGCACTTGTGTCCCCATAGTTCATATGCGACCCAGCCAAGTAGAAGAGGGCGTTGCTGATCGCATTCCCTGAAGCAGCGAACCAAAGATAGCGATTTTTCACTAATAGCACTTTTTTCCTCTTGTAAAGCGAGCACGTCGCAGATAAAAGAAATGTCGCAAGCCCACGAAAAACTACAATTTCGAATGAATCCATTTCACCTGTTAGTTTGAAGAACACTCCCGAGATAGCACCCGCTAATGCTGACAATAAAGCGAAAGAGACTCCCGCTGTTCGGATTAGGACCTTCTTGACATTTACATGGAGCGGGGCCCGCTTTCCCGCTGTAGAAACGTCCACATCCCTCTCGTGGTCCCCTTTACATGGCATTTGGATGTGTTTAAGCAACGTTCCTTAGAGACATACCACCTGAAAAAGGTAACGTGTAAGGTAGTAAAAGAAGAAGTAATAGATTGATGTCCGATTGTCTCACAAGAGCAAGCAGGACAGAGGACTAATATGGTGGCATTTACCGACGTGTACCCTTCATCTCCCGCAGTGCATGCGGGGACCAACATGTCCGCAGATGGACAGTGTCACATTTCATCCTGAACCTGACGGGCTAAACATAGGTGGGGGTTTATGTTGATGAGATGAGATGAAAAAACCTTGGTGGTCAAGATGGTTACATGTCGACCAAGGTGTTTTCGAATTTACTCACCTTCCTGCCCAGCTCTATGTCTGAGGAAATGTTTAGAAGGTCAGCTTGAATGTAAATTGTGATCTCGCCATATCATCATTTCGATTGACCTATGCAGGTCTTACATAGTAGGCCTTGCATGTGCACGACTGGTACAATCACAGTGTCTGATAAATATGCATATGGTGATTGATTTCGATAGGGTCAGAGTGATTGTTTTATCATATCAAAAAGTTCAAAGCATGTTATTCTTTTGCAATTCTTTAAAAGAAATAGTCCCCGCACTAGACGGTTATAAACCCCTGAGGTCATTCGCGGTGATTGGTGGAGTGCCCAGTGCAGCAGCGAAAGCGCTCAATCAGAAGTCAGCTCACAAGTCGTGTCGTCAAAACAGCTGATAAGGAAAACATCCGGGACTTTCCTCGGCATCGGCCTTGTAACGCGCATTTCTATCAACAAGCATATTCCCGTGGCGCGGGCTGTTCGAGGTATAAAAATCGGATTGTGTGGGTGCTGGTATGTTGTGGGTTTGGTGTAAATGGGGTGCTGGTTTGTGATAGGTTGGAGGTGGTTGTGACTTTGTTTTCATTTTGAGGTCCTCTGGCGAGAGGTGGGGTGTGGGGTGTTCTCCAGCAAGCGCATGAAATGTGTGCTGATGACACGTTTTGTTGTGAATTCTCTGGACACTGGGCTGAAGTTTCCGTTGTTGTCCTTCATGAGGCGCCCGAAGTATGATGGAACGTCTTTCTGAGTGACGCTCTTGGGTTTGATGTTTGAGTGTTCTGTTGATAGTGGTGGAATTGTTTTGAAAGTGGACTTTGGGATGGAAGGCATTGATCGCATTAGGATCCTGGAAAGGGGGTGTCAGCTATGAAGGTTTATATATAATAACATGTTGATAATATCCTTGATACTTTGTACTGTAAAGACAGTGGTGGCATCATGAGAATGCACCTTGACTTAATTAGTAATTTCTTTGAGCATTGGGGGTTCATTTGCTGTCTTTTGAGGAGGAGCTGCATGACGTGGAGGAAGCATTTTTGTTATGATGCCTGTGTTGGACTGTTTTGAGAAGGAAGGTGGACGTAATTTTGGAGATAAAACTTTTATTCTATTGTTCTTGGACTATAAAGAATTAAAAATATGAAAGAGGTTCTTTGCTGTCAGCAGGAAAGGCTGTTCTATACGGAACAACAATGCATGGGATGCATGGACAAATGAACACTTGCAAATGTAATCAGAAATGTGGCTAATGAATAAGGTACATTTGTATTGTGCAAGACTGAAATAGATTCTGGGTTGGACACGTAAGTGCATCATTTGGCTATGTTTCATGTGCAGATATATCAGTTGGCACAATTATGAGGTAGTTATTAAGTAGTGTTGTAGACATACAATACATGTTAACATTTTCAGCAGCAGGTTTGACTATGAATGTAGTACCCTTGGGTAATGAATTTTGGCAGGAGTTGTGTGTCTACAGAGCGGCGAGTATTCAAACATGCACCACATGCGCATGCACCACAAAACAGTAAGGGCTTCAGGGACGTTTCTTTCAAGTAAATAAACATTGACTAAAGAGACTTCTTTGCCATGTAGTCTCCCAGACTGTAGAGAGTGGTGTCAGCCTCTTGCAGATATGACGCTGTTGTCGCTTGGACGGACATGCGGAGAGAAGCTAAACGTTCTCTTATGCGTGTGAAGATGGATTGATGAAGTTATCGTAACTCATGCATTGTAGTCTCAGTGGCTGCTGTGTTGTTCTGGCGTAGATTAACCTCAAGGTGGGCACTATTCCGCAGCCACGCATTCAGGGCTTCAGAGATGTCTGTAATGATGGACATCAGGATGTTGTGGTGAGGTATGAAAAATGCCATATCTGCAAGAGGAAAGAATCATTTATTACAGTTAATGGTGGAATGCAATTGTGCTGGGGATGCTGGTTATAGGAAGGTGAGGGTAAGAGTCGGGACATAGGGAGAGCTGTGCATGTAAATATTATGATAAGGTGCTTCGAAATGAAGTTGATACCTATTAATTGGTCGGCTATCTATATCGACCTAGGTGTTCCCGAGAAATTCCGGCTGTTCTCGCAAGTGATCTTTTCCCTCCGCAAATTGAGGAACTGTCATTATATACGCTCTAAACAGCGTTTATCAACTGTTTCTTACTTACTTCCCAATGAGATAACGATAAGGGAATAACAGAAAACCAATACATTTTATTTTCTTACAAAAATCGTGAATAATTAATCAAGAAGAAGATCTCATACCGTTGGTATGCACAACTGATATACCAGCCTTCTAACTTCCCTGAACGCCGCGAATGACCTGAGGGGATTTTGTGGTGAGAGAGCAACGAATCCTGAAATTTCTGATATTCTCAGGATGGATAGTAGTGACGCAAAAGCATGATAATCAGGATGCGACGGTTCAACCTTTAGTATCTCCAAATTATTCGCAGTCAGCTCACACGGCGTTTCGTCAAAACAGCTGAGAAGGAAAACATCCGGGACTTTCCTCGGCATCGGCCTTGTAACGCGCATTTCTATTGGTCGGCTATCTATATCGACCATGGTGTTCCCCGAGAAATTGCAGCTGTTCTCGCAAGTGATCTTTTCCCTCCGCAAATTGAGAAACTGTCATTATATACGCTCTAAACAGCGTTTATCAACTGTTTCTTACTTACTTCCCAATGAAATAACAATAACGGAGTAACAGAAAACCAATACTTTTCATTTTCTTACAAAAATCGTGAATAATTAATCAAGAAGAATAACTCATACCGTTGGTATGCACAACTGATATATCAGCCTTCTAACTTCCCTGAACGCCGCGAATGACCTGAGGGGATTTTGTGGTGAGAGAGCAACGAATCCTGAAATTTCTGATATTCTCAGGATGGATAGTAGTGACGCAAAAGCATGAGAATCAGGATGCGACGGTTCAACCTTTAGTATCTCCAAATAATTCGCAGAAATTCGCGTAGCGAATAGCCACGAACATCGTTTTTGACACTTTTTTCAAGAAACGAATTTTCGTCGCTGGTCACAAATTCGTTGCAGATTCTTTTCATTTTTAGCGCTGAACTTGAAACGAATTTTCACTGCGCATATTCAGAGGTACAAAATCGTTGCATAACCGCCACATCATATTATGGTGGCGAATTTAGCGTCGCTTACAATGTATCATTTCGTAGCGCAAGAGAATTATGTCGACGTTCACGGGAAAATGCAGGTGAAAATTACGGGTGGCTGATTATTTTTAAACGAAGTTTAGAAACTGCAACACATTCCATCATAGGCCTACGCACTGGTACACTTCACCCCAAACTGTACACTACATCCAATGATTGGCCATAGCGATCAGTAATATGGGTCGTGATCACGTGATGTGACGTCACTGCGGCATCCTCCTTGCACTACATCGTAAAGCATCATTTACATCAAAAAGATCGGAAACAGGTGTTTATTTGCATAACAAGTGATTCCTCAGTGTGGGTCATCGGCCATCCAATCTCTTTTCGTAGAACCAGAACCAGGCAAGCGGTCTTTTATTAATTGACAGGTGTCAACAGACGTCATGACCACCATTGAAAGCCGATTGGTCAAAGCAGCGGACAAGATGAGAAGCCGGGATCGGGGAAGGTTTTCACGTCAACATTTATAGCGGCGGGTCTTCTGATGTGGCGACACCTCATTAACCTCTAAAGATGCAGGTGGCCGACCCCGATTCCAGGAAGATAGCGTGGTAAAAAGTGTAGGCAGAAGTGTAGATTCTAGATTGAACTGGATGCGAGGCCGCTATTGTTGGGAAGTTGCAAGTTTTGAAATATCGTGACACGTGTATGGTATATGGTAGGTCAAATGCTTTTGGGGAGCTTTGGAGTTGTCAACTGCAGCTACTCACGTAGGTACGCTAAAGTATTCATGTGTTCTGAAATTACCTTCGCCCCACACATCCGGCATTGCGACATTATTGGCGACACGGCCCGTTCACTAAGTGCAACTTAATATTTTTCGTTTTCCTTTCTGTGACATCGTGTGTATAGCAAGGCAGACGATAAACTGGGATTTCCTGAGATATCCTGCATCTTGTAAGGACGACTGCGAAAATGTGAGGATTGCGACCGGATGTCTACCTGGTGCGGGAGAGGTAGGTGTGATTTCTGGATCGTTTCTGAGACATCCTGTGTCTGGTAAGACAGATTGCAACATCATATCTAATCGGTGTGGGAGAGATAGGGTGTGACGATGCCGGGTGTCAATGTTGCCATGTCGGGCCCTTGACTTGATTATAAAGCTTTAGAGATCCTTTCTGAGACGTCCTGTATAGCATGGACGGTTGTGACAGTAAGTCCGATTGGTGTGACAATTATAGATTGAGCCGATGTTGCCATGTCGGGGCCATGCTTAGGCTTCATAGATCGTTTCTGAGACATCCGCTGCATAGCAAGATAGATTGAACAGTTTGAGTTACGACAGTGATTGGTTGTGACCATGTCTTCATGTCTGGCACTTGTGACTCTATAGCATCATTCAGAGACATCTTGCATAGCCAGGTAAATTGCAATATATTGCAGGTACAAGAGGAGATGTACATGTAAGTTGTGCTGATGTCTCTTTGTCAGGCCCATGGTTTTTTTTGGTCAACCAGGTATTTGTCATAACAAGAATGTCCAGTATTCACCTGGTCCCTGGCTTGCACCCAATAGAGTTCATGTGTCCATCTTCAAGAGAAGCTCCCCTTACGAAAAAGATCTCGGATTTACGATGCTCACCATGGTGAATGTAGGATTTACCATGGTGAAACTGAGACACCTTTTTTCCTAAGGGTAAGGAGGAGGACATGCATCTTTGACTACATCATTTCTTGACAGACAGCTAGTAGAGACCACCAGCCTAGATGGGATTTGTTAATAAACAACCTTGTACCCAGGATCAAAAAATGAAAACTGCAGGTGTAATCTATCAAGAACTTTTTAACTTTTTCCTAGGAACAAGGTTTCTATTAACCCTCTCATCCCGTTTGGCTCTGACCGTGGGAATATTTTATTTTTGCAAAATGTCTGCCTTATGAAAAGGATAAACCTTTTTGACTCACCTGTGAGCCTTTACAATTACGCAGTGTCCGTCATCCGTCGTCGTCCGTCGTTAGACATGGGTGGCACATTTCATTACCGCTAAAAATATGCCATTATTCGCTTCATACTGGTCAGAAAAGTTAGAAAAAATATGGTAGGTACTTCTAGCAATGATGCATCATATATCATCTGCAGTTTTTTTACCTAGTTTTCAAGGTCCTTTGACACAGGTGAGCACATGGTTCCTGGACCATTTCTTTTCTCTCAAAATTAGATGGAAGCTCTGATAAAGACAGGAGTGCATCTTGTTGGTGTTGTTGGTGGTGCTACTGCAAGTCTTACTAGGGTGGGAATGGATAGGGCTCTCTACACTAGTAGAGTATCACGTCATGTGGGCGTCTTCAAGAGCTGAGTGATATACACCTTTCCAGAAATGGGGCGCTGAGTGTCCGAAATAGTGGTGTCAGAAGGGGAAACTAGGCCTTATGGTGGAGGGACGAAGGAGATAGTCATGGTTGACCAACACACTTGAATGCCTTTAATGACGGACAAGGGGGAAAAAGTTAGTTCCAATGCAAGCCACCAATTTCGGGAAGCATGTATAGAAGCTCTGGTTAAGACAGTAGTGTCCTGTTGTTGTCTTTTGCGCTCTAAGGCTTCTGATGCTGGCTCAGATATATGGCCTACGCCAAGTCTGAATTGGGTAGGGATCCCAGTGTGTTCCATGTATTTCACCCATGTGAAAATACAATAGAACCTCTCTATTAAGGACACCCTCGGGACTGGCCATTGCTGTCCTTAATGGAGAGGTGTCCTGATTAGAGAGGTCAAATTGAATGGAAACAACCATTTTGGGATCAACACTAGTGCCCTTAATAGAGAGGTGTCCGTTAAGGGAGGTTTTCTGAACAAGATATACGAAGAAAATCAGTCAACAGATCACATACATTAAGATAACTTTTATTTAAAAAAACAGAAGTATAATACATCATGATATAGAGAAGTGTGGTTTAATAAAATCTTTATTAATCATTATTGACATTATCTGAGACCGAAACATTAGGAGAACTTATTATGACATTTATGCAAATGACGAACTCTTAATGCAATTGACCACTTCTTTTATCAAATTATGTATGCTAATCACACTGAATGATAAAATCAATCATTATATACAAGTAAAGGACTATGAAAGTTACTAATCCGTTTTATTCTATGAAAAAATTGAAATGAAGGACTGAATATCAAAAATTAACAGTTAAATAATTGGGTATTTCAAGATTTTAGAAAAAAACTTTAAAATGAGCCAAAAGTTAAAAGAGAGAAAAGAAAGTTAGGCTGATTTTCTGTTGCCTGTGTGTCATACTTTAAAGGGGGTATGTTGTTTATATTGTATAAACTTGTGGCTCACAAAAGCACAAAATACCCAATGCCGCCGGGCAGATCAAGTATCATGCATGAAAATCTGCTGAAACTTGGCATTGCTGACATTTGCGTATTTACACCATTAAAAATTTTCAAATTCAATTCTAATTTTCAAATGATTTAACGAACGGAGTAGGCCTCAAAGGGTCCTGCCATCCATTGGCAGAGCTTGTTTCCATGTGATATGGAAATCTTAAAAACATCGGTCACATTGTCACTATCAAGCACGAGATCTTCTGTTAAGATTTTGAACTAGACGCTCTAAGTGTACTCTATCGTCTACTATTAACATACCTTTATTTACAAAACTATTTAGTATTATGTACAAAAGTTTACAAGTAGTTACATAATAATTCATTGGCGTTGTCTCTCTAACTAACGAACCTGCGCCACAAGGTCTTCGAAATTCATCGCATATGAACGACTAAATCAAGGGCGACAGCGGCAGCGAAAAAACTGTTACGCTGATTGGTAAAAAGTACATGATGATTTATTGGTGTTGTGTGTCAGTTAGTCTACTGACTGAGGGGACCATCTGACACAAAAATGTAAAGAGTCAACTGAATACTTTTATTTTCTCAGACAATGGAAGGTTTCTGTCATGTTCAGTTAGATTGCCTTTTGATTTAGTCGCCCATGTAGAATGAACTTTTGACAAAAAAGCCCCTGAATAAATCAATCCACAAAGGCTTCGCAGACACAAATGCCCCAATTAAAATAACTGCCCCAAGCTGCTTAAAACATCTGAACATGTTTTATACGAAAACTTCTGAACTTCCCCCTTCAAGTTACCCCCAATAGCTCAGGAAAACAAAGCCTATGGTTGAAACCAGCAGTGACGAAAACCAAATTGACCAATTCAACCACACTCACTGCACATGTGTTTCGTGGAAAAGAAATATGACTTCAGTTCAGAAAGCAGGGAAAACTGGGCATCCCTGCCAACTGGACTGGGGCCAGTAAGATTCATGGCATAAGTAACGCCATCAATTTTACTATCATTAAAGACATGGAAAGGTAACCAGTCGAGCTATGGGTGTCCCAATACCCTTGGGGCATTTTTGGGTCCAAAACAATACATCAGTACAATCATTTTAGAACAAAGCCAAAATTGGTACATCTGTCACATGCTTAGCTAATCTTAGTCATAATCCTACCATTCTTCAAAGAAATCAGCAGCCCCTAATACGCACCAAGGAGAAATTTAGATGATCAAATCAATATATCATTTTAACAAATATATTCATAATTATACATACATATACATGTACATTCTCATTTAAATTAAAATTTAATTTAGTCAATAATTTTAAAAGTAATTAGCTTAAATGTGTTAAAATTTCAAAAATGAACAGCATTTTAATACATTTTCTTTCTTAAAGAATCAAATAATTCACATTTATTTAGAAATCAAACATAAAAATTCATGATCAATATATTATTCATACAAATTCCTCCTTACACACTTTATCACCAACATTTCAAAAAGTACCAGTTAGTGACAGCTGACAGTAAGTGGAAATGCCCCACAAATGAATAAGTGGACAATGGGCTGAATCTCATTTTCCTTTAATACCATGACTAGGCTCATTTTTCTGTGACATCCTGTGGAGACATACCTTCTGCAATTGAAAGAGGACTTACATTTCCACATTCTGGCAGACTTACATGCACTGATTTACACAATCTAATTGAGTCAAACACTTGTGGACATGTTCATGGAATCAATAATATACTTAGCTGTTTCATCAAGGCAATATCACAAAAGTTCCATATCTGGGAAAAGATAGTCGGTAGAATTTCCCAGTTCGTTCATGTACATTTAGCACTTAAATAGTTAAAACCATTATCATTTAACATAATATTTTGATAAATTGATGTAATTTATACACATATTTTGTTCAAATAAAAAACATTTCATTCAGAATCGTCATTAAAATCAGTTTTTGAATTATATATCATATTATTCTGTGTAGAAGAGTGTGTTCAATCATAGATATTTATAACATTTTGAAAAGAGGCAAATAAAATCACGCTGTTCAAAGCGTCTTCCCATTTCTACTGTACCAGCACAATGGTCTTAACAAAATTTCCACACCGAGCGGTCAAACACAATAATCTTGCCTCAAAGCCAACTTCTAACCATTGAGCACTATTTAAGCCAACACTGCTTCCATTTTTACAAGAAAATATCCAGAAAAGAAATGAACTTTTCCTAGTACAACCTCAGAGTTATGTTGATGACAATATTTCACAATCTTTAGTTTCCATTAATGTTGCATTTCAATGGGCTCATACATTATTACTGGAATATTTAATGACTCCCATCAACTATGTACCAAGGTCAAAGGTCATATGATATTTACAATCGCTATTTACACGTAAGTGTGGAGTCAAATTTTCTAGTACTCAAGGGAGGTTGGGGCAGCACCAATTTATGTGACAGAGACCTACTTGCCTAGTTTAACAGTGGCAGAGGTATTAAAGCAAGAAAAAAAACTCAGAAAGATTAGAAAACCATTCAGCGTAATCAACCTTCAGGTTTTTTGCCTACTTCATTCATTCCTTATTGATTTCATACCGATGGATAGCTTTAAGAGGACATAATTGAAAAAACCAAGCTTTTCATCTTCAATTTAGGTCTTACAGTGAACTTGAATAAAACCCTATTTCAAAATAAACTAAGGAAAACCAAGGAAAAAAGAAAATATAAAGGAAAGGGGCTAAGGCCAGCAACAGAAAACTAACACAAACGGAAGACATGAATTTCTGAGTTCAGTTTGGAAGGCAAGGATACAAAAGATGTTAATTTAACTGGTCCTGGCATCACCATGGATGGAACTTCCTTGGCAACTATCAGCCATGGTAACAATGGAATGAGTTGCTTGGCTACCACAGGACGAAGCTTATTGTTGCTATGCAACACGTTTCTAGGCAACCACAGGATGAAGCTTATTGTTGCTGAGGAACATTTTGATATTTCGAAGAGCTAGTAAGAATTAAACTAAATTTGTGAAATGATTGTCTGCTGCAGCATCAGCATGTTTTGGAATTTTAGTAATATATCTGCAGGGTGAAGAAAGCAAAACTAAAAATATAAATTGTAAACACAAAAACAACAGACGTGAAACAACATGGACAAAGTCGACATTTTTCTACAAAAATGAAGAAAAAAATGTATTAATTCTTGACTGCTGCCACTTGTCTGTGATTGGTACTGCCCAACTTGTTTGAATAAGAAACATTTTCTCCCTCTATCATAATTTGAACATTAATTGATTATAAAAGTGATCAACAAGTTTAAGTGTTAGGGCAGACAATTCCCAATTTTCTTTCTTTAAGCTGGCATGGGTGATTACAATGTACTTGCTTCAAACAATGTACAGTACATGTCTGCCTGGTTAATAAGTAACCAATAAGTAACCAACATTTATACCAATTACAGCACTAGTCCATTGAATTTACATCAAACTGAGTATTTTCGACTCTGAGCTAATAATTTACATTTATAACTTCTTCAATTTATACAGTTTGACCCGTTTTAAAGTTGAAATCAAACAGAATCTGACGATCATCATCGAATGTGAAATAATTTACGCAAAGTTCTTGTGACCAACCTGTTTCATAAACCATTTACATGTAGATGAAAATAGGGAAATGTTCTTGAAACTGGCTGAAATTATCAGGAAATTTGTAAAATTTCTTGAAATTTATAGGTTTCTGTATTAATTTGAGTTCGACTCGTAAAACAATCAGAGTTAATAATGTAACCTTGCAAAATGAGTATCAATGCATTTCTGACTGAAGCACACCCACAAACATTGCAATGTGCATTAGGTGAAACTCTTCAGAGGTTTACAGCGTTGTCCAAAATTTTAAACTGATTTTTAAAAATTTTTAAATTTCAAAATTGCTGTTGTGTATAACGATATGAATATAGTCTTCTTCATGTTGAATATCTGGCAAGTTTGATGTCTATTACTTATTGCACAATACAGCAGAATGAACACGGAACGACATAGGCCTCTAGGAATGAGAATAACACTTTTCGAGAGGCACTTTTTCCTGAACATTTGTTTGACAACCAGATTTGTGAGTGTGCAACAGGCATAGTTGTGCGTATGCAGTATGTCAATAACTATTATACACTCAAGAGAGTTGAAAACTTGAAACTATGTACACATACTTAAAATTTACTTTGGGAAAACAAAACATTTGGTTGCTTGGTAACGATATGCAGGTTCCCTAGCAACCATTATGTTTCATATCAACTGCATATGGTTGCTTGGTAACCATTGCAAATGAGCAACCCAAAGTCAGTTTCATAGCAACTAAAATTTTCAACCCCATTTCTAAATCATAGCATCTATCTCAATATAATCCACATGAGTTGCAGATGCATCGGCCGACAGTGCCCTTGCATTAATCCAATCTGTATTTCAAAACCCAAAATATGTGATAATTCAAAATCTTTATGATAATCCAGGAGAGCCTCTCTGATGATTGTGCAGCTAGAAAGTCAGCTTGGCAAATTAGTAGAACGATTAAAAATATTGAAAGACGGCGCTCCTTGGTGAAGAAATTGAACCATTCAAATGTCTCAGTTTAAAACTTCATTGACAATACATTATCAAGTAGTAAACAATGACCCGGGTAATTTTCCCCATGATAACTCACACAATGTGTGAATAATATAAGAGCAGGGAATTTAACACACTCCAGAATACTCTACAAACAAATACTTCTTATACAGTTTCAACGCAGAGCACATTCCTTGATTATATACACATATGTACGGCAGACTTATATGGTTAAGTTCCGAGAAATATTTTCTTGTACACCTAGTAGTTTATAGATACGATCACAACCATATTTTCACAAAATACTCCTGCACCCCTATATAAGAGTGGGGCTACGCCAGACATTCTGTGTTAAGTCCACCCCTCTTAAGAATAGGACACGTCCATATATACACACTAACTTGGGCGGGATAGCTGAGCACGTGCAAATAGTTAGTTCATAAGCTGCGTAAAAATTGCAGGTTTTGATACTGCTGCCTTAACTTCAATGAAGTCATGTGACCTAAACCATGTGACCATGGTAACCATATGGTTGTCATGGTAACATAACTGGACGCCATGGCAACATGTTTGCATCCTCTTTAGTCTTTTGTAGTGTAGTCTAGTATACTCCATAATGAGAAAATTCCGAAGTTAAAAATTTACTCTCAGAGTAATTTACCGCCAATATCCCAGAATGCAACGCAGCATCAATCGAATTTGCTTATACTTCCTCTAAAATTACCAATGAAATCGTATGATTTTGGCACTTTCAAAATGGTCAACCACAATGTCCATCGCAAATAACATCACAGCGCTGGTAAATCCCTTATTCTGACACAGCCATATTCTCGTTCCATTGAGCCATAGAATCACAGAAATTCCTTTTCCAACGATATCGTGACACCGCATTTGTCGAGGCGTGGCACTGCCTCCGATATGGTAAACAACAGTCCATTTTTCAAATACTCCAAATCCTAGCACAAAGATAGTGACACCTATCAGCCATTTACAACACTTTCTAACATAGTCTTCCTTGTAATCTTAATTTACCAATGAAGGTAACAAAATCCTCGCATATCACCTTTGACGTCACTCCTCACATCACTAATGACATTGCTATGACATCACTTTTATGACATCACTCATGTCATTACTTATGACATCACTCGCGACATCCTGCACACACACGGTATCTCACTGGCAGCATTTTCACACGGGAACCGATCATGCACATCAACAACTGGCCAACAGTTGACTCTGGAATTCTTAGGGTCTCCTTAACTCCGAATTTCTCCACCAATCAGCAGCTGAGATAAGTGAGCCAATGAAAAGGCTGGAATTCAAAGGGCATAGCACTGCGCTCCTTCTAATATATTTTCCTGCCTAAGACCCGAAATTCCGTAGAGTGATTCCGAATTTATCACCGATTTCTCGATTTAGTTTTAGTTACAGATATGTACACGAGGGGCGCTGAACTACACAGTCGTCTCACCGGGATGCAGAACCGATGGGTCGGATTGCTGTAGTCTATTGTACTCATTATAATATTCATGCCCTGGTACGTCACTGTCCGGTGAACTCGAGTCTAACCGTAATTTTGTTTCTGACGTTGGGCTCGCAGGTAAGTTATCATGGTGTCCATTTTGGAAATATTCCGGGTTATCGACAGAGTTTGGCTCCATTGAACGAGGATTGCAATACATATCAGCTGAAAAATCAAAAAAGACATGTCACTTTTATCACGTACTCAAAAGATATGCGAAAGGATTCTATGGAGTACAACAAAATTGTTTTTGTAACCTTATTTAAACAGATATTTTTAGAAAATAAAAGGCATGCAAATACTCTGGTTTACACTATCATTTTAGGTCTCATTCAAATAACGAGGCAAGTGAAGTGACTTGCCCAAGATAACACGTTCTAATCTCTGCCCATATTACTTACTATCTATGATGTCCATGTAGTGAGCGGGTTTCGATGATTTTGGCGTTAGGTAATAATCTTCATCAACTGGCAGATGTAGGGCATAGTCTTTCATTGGGTCACGGCCAAGAAAGTCGTTATGATCATCTGCAATGATGAACAAAAAGGGTTAAAGGGAAACAGTATTAAGCACAAGCAAGATGGGGCAGATCAAAGTTGCACAAAGTGGCCAATAGGAGTCGCACAGACCGTCAAGATTATTCACGTTTGTATGATGAAGATTTTTAAGCGAATCAAACCAAGGTTTCTGAATGTGCATGTCACGGACCTAGAAACCTTGAATTGGACCCCATCTCCTGCCTGTGGTCCGCCTTTGATAAATATATTTAAAGGGTACAAAGGTCACCATCCCCTAAGCTTACTTACCTCTGGGATCTTTTGTTGATAATATCTTGCACGGATCTGAACTGTACCGGGACCCACCATTGCTGCCTCTGTCTCGATTGAAGTTGCCCTCGAGGTGGGCGTATTTCTTGTCACGTTTCGTCGGCGTGATCAAGAACTGGTTTTCCCGTGCAGGGCTGTTTGCGGGTGTCCGTTCGTCATAATCTGATGGTATGTGCACCTAAACAAGAATAAGTGAAAAAATGATAAGAGACCTGTTCAATGGTACCACTAACCGGGCCGATTTTCCACAAAATCCTACTCCGGCTTGGTCAGTTTGCAATGGACACCACAAACTGATCTGTCTGGAGGGAGGTTGAGGATTCCAACGGGTGTAAAAATCCTGATGATACCTACCTTTCCATTGCTGATGCCATTCATGCCATTCGCCAGGACTGGGCTGTCGATCTCATCTGTTGTTTCGGTCGACTTTGGCATCAGATATTCCTCAGCATCTATCACCTCCTCCGGCCCGTCGACCGCTATGCTCATATTCCGCACGAGATCTTGAGTATCAACGTTGTGACTTGGCAGACGCATTAGCTTATCACCCTGGAGAGACAGAGCAAGGTCGAGGTCACTTTGTGTACCAAGGTCATTCACAAAGTCAAGGTTAAAGATTGAAATCAAGGTCAAAGGTAAGGCTCAAGCGAACTATCTATAAATTCATAGAAGTGTGCAAACTATTTGAAACTGAACTCCATAGCAAATAAGGCACTACAGTTTGGTAAAAATCGACGGCTTTGAAGAAAACCGAACTTGTCACAATTAGTTCACTAATCCTAGTCTACAAACTACAGCAATATGTCAAATAATAGAAAGATTTAGTATTAACGCAACTTAGTTATCAGAATGGCTAATAAGCTGGTAATGATTGATATTTTGAATTATTTGGGCAGTCTTCCAGCTACATGTACCCCTCAGTTATGCCAGTTTTTGTACTACATGTCATGCAACAATCAGAATACATCTATACACAGAATACAGAGACATTCTATTTTTTCAATTTAGGTGCATAAAGAAGTGCAGAGAGGATGCTTACATCTGGGAATAGAAAGAAAGATGTGTTATCAGAGAATCTCACATCATGGTGATGTAAGCTACATCATGATAGGAAGACAGGTTTGGAAAAGTCTCGACCATCAAGGATTTTACACAGACAAAAGAACTTCTCTTCCCCAACCTATTCAAGCTAAGGACACGGGTAAGTGGGTTATCCAGTCAGCACCAATGCTATTTACAGAGTTCCTGTTTAGGTAGTAGTTCTTCAATGCATCAAAAAATGTACTCATACATTCTTCTAACTGTTGTAAACACTTTCAAATGGATAAAAGCGCCCTCTATGCGATTGATTTCCTATAAATCCGATCAAAACTTGTGAACAGACAGTAAAAGAGCGGGAAACATAACAAACATGCAGGCGCCATGCATCACAATGCCGAGACAAAAAGACAAACTGACGGCTACGGTGTCATAGGCGTGGCCGGGAATATTAGCGCACGAGGACGAAGCGTATGACGCCCAGCTGACAGACTTGTGGTCGCAGACGTGTGGGTAAAAGTCCGCCATCAGTAAATTGGGCGTGCTGAGGCTGGCAACCGTTGCCAGGTCTTCAAAACGACACAGCTCGTCGTGCTGTGGGTGGAAACAAAACGTGGGGTTGTTGACGGATGCGAAAGCAACAATAAGGTTAAATGCTAAAATTTTGTGGGCTATTTATTTTTGTGGATTTTGCAAATAACCTAGATTCCCGAAAATGAAAACGGCAAAAAACTTTTTTTTTAGGAAAATTCCGAAAGAGTTTGCATCAGGAAAAAAATTGTGAAAATGTTTTTTTCAGAAATTTTCGCAAATCGCAAAAATAAATAGGCACGAATAATTTACAGTATGCAAAGTATGGTTGGATTGAATGTAAATATCAACAAAATACCGTTTTTAAATTTGGAGTTGTGTTGGTCAAAAGTGATGTATACCAATGTAGGATACAATGATATGATGGTATGAAAGTATTTCAGCAGTTGTGCTTGTATTCTAGATTTGGGCATGTTTTAACGAATAGGAAGCAAATAAAGGACAACAAAAAAGGCCAGCAAAATATTGCAAGAAGGGGTATTTCAAAAGCTGCTAATACTATTGGTTCAGGTACACGTGTGACTATTGGTGGTGTGACATTTGGTGCATGTGCGCGCACATGACTATTGGTGAAAATGTTATTGGTGCAGGTACACGTGTGGGTAAATTTTTTAAGGTGGTTCTTTGAAGTTTGTGGATGTGTAGGCACTGGATAAGCATGCAGAGAAATCTCCAGTTGAAACCACATGGGCTAAGCGAAGAACATTACGTGGTTCTACAGAAAAATATGCCATAGGTTTTTGATCGAATAGATACTGAGCCAAGCCTTGGAAGGCAAAGCCTGGAATCTGTCATGCTGTGATTTTGGTTTGTGGTATAGTTCTTGCCGTAGTTTCAATCGAAGCAATTTCTCTGCATGCATGCTAGTCCAGAAGATGTTAGTGGAAAAATGTGGTTGGGCATAACAAGAAATTCACAAAATATTAAAAGCATGAATGGAGAATTACAAGGCGAAAAGCTTTACACATAGTTACAGATACAATAGAAAGGTTACGGAATCAAACATATGGCTTTATTTGTAACTTCGCTTGAATCATGAGTATTCCCCGATTTATTCAAGTTTTTGGCAATTACAAATTTGGGTTTAGAGTCGAAGCTGTTAGTCTTAACGAAAGGGTTAACAGGTCATTGCAAGGTCACATCCTGAACATCATAAAGGGCATTGCAACGTTATAAGCATTTATTAAAGCAGCTCTCAAGATTGGAAAATCTCATTTACCGTTATTACGAGATATCTTCCCGGGTCTCGCGCCATTTTTTCAAATTCGTCCGCTAATTCTCGGAACGAAGGCCGGCTCTCTGCGTCCAGCATCCAACCTGGAAATTATATAATTTGTAGATTGAAAAGAAAGTAACGTCTGGCTTTACATTTCTATTGACCAAGATCGACCCTTGGGCTAGATCCCAAGCGACTTTGGTGGCCAAAAAAAGAGATTCATCTTCAGGACCTCTATCTCTGTGGGAAACCACTGCTGGACATTCCTTTTGAGATAGAATTTCTTCGAAAGTCAGAAATTATCAAAACCTATTAACATGACCCTTTGGTGGAAAGCGCTCAATAAGCACTCTCCGATGACTTACATTTTTAGATTAATCAGAATTTCTCAATATTTTGGAACTTACATTTTATCATGATCATGTATACGTCAATCGTACAAATGCTTGGCTGTGGAAGACGTTCGCCCTTCTCGAGGAGGTCCGGCACATCTCGCGCCCGGACATTCTCGTACGGCCGCTGACCGTATGTAAACAACTCCCAAACAGTAACACCTGCAAAGTAAGGTATGGTTTCAAAATCTATCATTTTCTTAAAGGAAGTGACTATTTGGCAAGCCCGGCTCACCAAACAGCGCCTTTTTTCTGCCCAAGATGGAGAGCCGAACTCATGCATATTCAACCATCCAGGAGCTCATTATCATTTGTGGCAACACGGTCAGCAACACCGGAGTTACAGTGAAACGCCTTTAGAAATGCACACTAATGCATTTAACATGTTTATCAGTTAAATCACGTTTATGACTTTTTTGTAAATCCATACAGTCATGTACATGTACATGCCTCTTCATGGATTATTGACCAAAACCCGAGTTTGGTAACAGAAATTGAATCGAGAGCGGGAAGTCGGCCATTGTTAAATATGCGCATATAAATTCGAATATGACGTCACTGCTCTCTGATTGGCCAACATGTTGTAACCTCTCCGGCTCGCCAAAGAGGGTAGTATTTTTGCCCTGTTTGGCAAGCCCGGCTTGCCGAACAGGGTGGCTTTTTAGTGCTGTTTGGCAAGCGGCTCTCCAAACAGAACAAAAAAAGATGCCTGTTTGGCGAGCGGCTTGCCAAATAGACCCGGCCTTTCTTAAAAGTAACAAAAATAGGAAGGGTTTATATCACATCACCTATAGGAGGTTGAAAAAGACCGCGGATGACGGAGCTAACGGGTATAATGTCAAGGAACTCACCATAACTCCATACATCACTTTTGTGTGTAAAAACTCTGTGTTGAATACACTCTAATGCCAGCCATTTAATCGGCATCTGAAATAACGTAAAATTTCCATAAATACCCTGTAGATACATGTATCACCATTTAATGGACATTAGGCTGTAACTGGGTGGGACACACAGTCTATAATAAAAGAACAGATGATGACATCTGTGGGTGGAATATACCTTAAGGCTTGTCAAACATATCAACATGACCATTTATTGGAAAGCTCTCGAAGTGCACTTTCCGATGGTGCTATTATGTCTTAGTTGATAATTTTTTTAATAATTTGTAAACTTTGCTGAATTTTGTTCTGAAACTGTCTTACTTTTCCCCCAGCTGCATGGTACTCCTCTTCATCATAGTCTAACAGTTTTGCCAAGCCAAAATCTGTGATCTTCACCAGGGTGGGACTTTGCACTGAAAAACATGAAAGAGATGACTCTGATAAGAAGTTAGTTTCATCTGTTAAGACAAATCTCGAACAGATGGCTTTAGACATGATTCGAAGATATCCATTCAATGTTACACTCTCTGCCTAATTTTGGAGATGCATGCAATAAAATTGTAGAAAATCATCCCATTGGCTCACCCGATGTCACGTGGCATAGCATCGTCCAGAGCAATATAGCAATGTAAATTTACTTTCACGTTACAAGCAAGATCGTTCTTAACCTTACCCAGGACATTCCTCGCAGCCAAGTCACGATGTACAATCGCCCTGTCCTCCAAATACGTCATCCCCTTAGCGATCTGCGTGCACCAATTTAACAGCGCCTTGGAGCCAATATTTGCCTTATTCTTGCGTACGTAATCCAAGAGACATCCTAACGGCATCAGCTGTGAGACCAACATCATCTGGGCCGTCATACAGACGGCAAGAATCCGGATACAATATGTGTTATCAACTGACGTCATGATGCGCGCCTCCTCAAGTAATTCCTTATTCTGACTCGGGCATGTTCCTTCCGACAAGACCTTGATCGCGACAGGTATTTTGACATTCTCGCCCTCGGGTACCCAGACTCCTTTGTACACAGTACCGAACGCGCCCGAACCGATGATGCCACCTTTACGGAGTTCAGACTCCTTGATGAGGCGAAGTTTCGCCAAGTCGGGCTTTGCATCTGTTGGGGTAAGCGGCTGCAAAAAAGACAAAAATTGACTTTGAAATAGATATATTTTGAATCTTGATTTTATTAGGCATTGCTAAGACAAATCATTGCTAAAATAAAGAATAGTCTCCAAGATAGAGACAAACCAAGCTATCGTACTACTCACCACAGATTCGTCATAACCGCTCATCCTCGCCGTCAGCTTCAACATGTTCTCCTTGGCGAGCATTCGCTGGCGACACCAATAGGCAATGATGATAATACCGATAATCACAATCAAGATACACGCCACAGACGCACCGATGACGATGTTCATTTTTCTGCAAATCGAAAAGATAAAATTTGATTGAATGTGGCATTAAGTCCACACCTACAGAATGCAACATCTTTTCCTTTCATTTTACCTCAAAAGTTCGTCTACGTAGCATCATACGTTGAAAACTGAACATTCCGTATTATGTGATTGTTGCTAAACGATCCTTGCTCAAATCGTTTCGTCATTCAGGAATACTCGTTTGAGTCCTTTGAATCAGAACGTCAATTGACACAAATCAAATAGGATTGAACCCTAGACCTCTTGGTCAGGACCCCAATACACCACACCACTGCGCCCCCTATTGTGATGAATCTTTGACCTGCATACTGGTTCGATCTGTGACGTTCTAAAAGAGAATGAAAATACCCATACCTTGCCCTCAGTTTTCTGCATTAAGAAAATGAACAAATGAAAAAATAATGATTCTGTCGATGGTATAACAATTCAAATGGTCTTTTTGCTAATTCAAACTTATGTTGATCATAAATAAACTTGGACACTAACAAAAATGATTTGCAATCATCTCTGTTGCAGTTGTCCAGGTCCTTACGTGGTCAACAATATCACACCTTTAGCATTCATACAATGTGTTTCAAAGAAGATGATTTTTGAGACACGCAGTATGATTTGGTTAAATAAAAGTATGAACTAAATAGGAGTTAACAGTATAAGAAAGAGATAAAGTTCAAGAAAGTACAGAAAGAGGAAGGATTGTGAAGGATAACTTAAAGATGAATGTCACTCTATAAAGCTAACTTTTTTTCCAACATGCTCATATATTCCATTCGCAGATATCTGCCAGCATCCAGTTATAGTTACTTAAGGGTTGAAAATATTCAAAGAAATTAACTTTAAACAGTAGGTGTATACATTATGTGCTGAACACAGAAGAAGTGCTTGAAACTTAAAGCGGACATGTGATTTTGAGACAAGAGTATAAAACAGGCCATACAAGATCAGTAAGGGATATAATAGTCCTGTGACAAAACTGAATTCTGTGATCATGTCTCAAATCTATTTCATGAAAGTGACACTCTCATTTGTAACATTTGAACAATCATGTTTCATCAGCAACCTCAAAGTCCGAGGTAGCTACAGGGACTGCAAGCTGTGTAGATCAGAGAGAGTCAATAATTCCATACATTTGTGAGAAACAATAAGAAGTGCAAAGCCGGAAAAACACTGCCACATAAACATGCCACAGAGTTCATGAAATAAAGTGTTTGGCTTATATTTTGCAGGGCAGGTTAAACATCACTAATGGATATAACACTACGATGATAGAGATAAAACAATTAAGCATGCCTTTGGTGTGAAATGCTTTGAATTTGCAACGAGACCATTTTGATAATTTCATACACTCAGCATATTGCCTGCAGCAAATGTGAGACTGTACATTGGTGACACCTAGTGGCCACAGCACAAAACACCTTCACACGAGGCTGTGGTGCCCACTGATAACGAAATCGACGAACTTACGATGAATTCAGTTCTCCGACGCAAAGATCTTCGCCAGTTTCTGGGTCACTTTCGACATATGGTAATTCCTCTGGACAGGCTTGTGTACAGTTGTGCTGAAAATACAAGGCATCACGTCATATAAACCAAAGTTTTTATAGCATGGAAAACCATTTCTTCGACAAAGTTGTTATCCCAAAGTATTGACACAAACTGAGGTATATATTTGAATAAACTGAGTACTTTCTGCAGAGTCAGAGGACATTTCTCGACCATGACAGCGACACTTACAGTTGTGCGAATCTCCCCGGTGACATCATCCTGATATTCCGTCACGATCTTCACATTCGCGCAGTATTTACACTGCGTCGACGACGCACCATCACACCCTCGCTTGCACTGGACATGGCACCGTCCGCACTCAATGTCGAACCCCTCCTTCTTCATGGGGTAGGTGTCCTGGGTCGGGCACTCACTGAAGCAGCTGTGTTGGAAGCGATAGTAGTGGCAGATGGGGCAACTGTAGGTACCGTAACCCAGACAGGTCTTGCACAGTTTGTGGCATTTGAAGCATTTCTGGAAGGAAACATTGAAATAAACTTCAGGACCTTTTGAGTAACTATTTGTGAGCATCAGAGAGTGATGGAGTATACTTCTTTTATCTATTGGACACTACAGTTTCGTGAACAGGCCCATTTGACATCAGTGTTTGCAGAATAATTGTCTTTTGCCTTGGTGGACCAGCTTCTAGCTTGAGGGCTAAAATGTATTGAGTTACGATTATTATCTCAAACTCAAAGAGAAATATGGAAGGAAACGAGAGACCTTGGAGGAAACCAAATATGATGAAGGGAGTCAGCCTCTGTGTTGCTATTCCATATGACGAGGTGGTCCAAAAATGACAGACCCCCTTTGAATTCACACTATGAGCTGGAGCCTTTGTATTCTCATTGTACCTACCGGTAAACCTTTCCACATATTTGTTGGCGTCGCAGTGTCTTTCCCACCCTGGCCCGGCTGCAGATAGTAACCGTCTGGGCAGAAATACTCTGTCGGGTTCTTATCGAGACACTCGTCAATCGTATTACCATCCTCCTTCATCTTCAAGAAGCCACATTTGTTACAGGCCCCCTTGCCGATGTTATTTGCAGGACCGGTGCAGCTACAAAAGAAAACCGACGCTGACTTTTTTGTCATATTAGGAAAACATTACGCCCAGGGAGCTAATCTCAAGCGTCTCGTATTTCTCATATCAGTAGGGTATCTTGCATTCGAGGATCTAGCAATGGATTTAGCAAAGGCAATTACGTCATTTGCCCAAGATCACAAGCAATGAAGATGGATTTTTCACCACGTTCAGATCATGAGTCTTACACCTCAACCACTAGACCATTGCCGAGGTAGCAACACCTCTTTGGAGATGGAAATGCAGATGTGAGCTTTCTTCAAGGCTCTGGTTGCTGTTCCTGTTTGTTCAATACTACAATGCTTTCCACAGAAAACCATGATTTCAAAAGTCGACCAATTTTAGGCTTACCCTCCAACACAGTTTTCATGACATGGCTGACATTGCTTATTCGTGTCCGGGTACTTTTGGATGGGGCACGTCGACACACAAACAGGCCCATCGTTGAAGTTCTTACAGTCGCCAGTACAGTTACGAGGACCCTGAAAGATGTAAACAGCCGTGAAGAGCGTGATGTGACCAAAAGGTGCCACCTGTTAGACATGGAAGTTTGAGTTCTTAAGCTTGGTGGGAATTGTTAGAGAAACTTACCGGCCCACGACAACCCTTCGAGCACTCATCATCACATTTTTTACAAGTCTTATTCCCGGCGTCGTAAAGTCTCGGTTGGGATTTGCAGGATCCAATACACAGACCGTTGAAAGTGTAGTTGTTACAGGCCTGACACTGGCTGTTCCCCGGGCCCCAACACCCATCACACTCCACGCTGCAGTTCTGGGCGTCTTGGTCTAGAAATGAAAATAAACGAATTAAGAAACAGCACTGAATCTGAATCTGAATCTTGCAGGGGCTGGCGATGTGGTTTTAACCTGTTAATCAACCAATATGTTCAAAGAAACTAGTCATGTAATGTAAAAGGATAAGCATGGTGTTTTCGAAAGTAAGCAACTTGTCGCATTCATCTAATGGTGTTTCCTGAAAGTAAACAACTTACCACATTGATCCTTTTTCCGATTCTCCTTCAAATACAGATACTTGTTTGGTATTGTGAACAATTTTGGATCCTTGATGATTTTCTCCCATTTGACGGTCATGGCGTAACACAGCTTACGGTTGTCAAAGATCATGACGCCTCCTGCCATGATACTCCGTAACGACTTGAGCCCAAGCGATGTGATGCTGGTGTAGAGGATTGAAAATGACAGATGCGTGCTGAAAGGAAGGGGAGACTGTTAAACATCTGACCCATGCAGTGTATTTACTGTCCACTCATTCAAGATGCAAGCAGACGGCTGACTCAAGCAGACCACATCGACTGGCCATGTTTTCTCAGGAATTATGTCACTGGTGGGAATATATTTGAAGAAAAGTTGATTTTCATAAACACCTGATGAATGATGGTTCAGTTTTGTTTTCAAAACGATGTAAGACATCTACAGGTCCAACCCAACTCTTCTCAATGATTAAGACATGTATGTAAAAAAATATTTTTGATCTATCATTCATTTTGTCAAAACAGTGGAACCATAACCGTGTAACATGGACACACCAACAAAAATTGCACAAGATTTCTACATGTCCGTGGTGTTTACACTATAACAAATTGCAATGTCTTGCCTCGATAATTTGCATTTATGACGTAGATCTACCTCACTGAGCACCCAAGATGATAAGATTCGACAAGCCAAAGGTTGTGATGCTTGTCTTCTCTTGAGAGGGGAGGGTACAAAATACAGGTTGAGAGTAGCATAAATCTCCTGCTTAGATTCATGCACTGACAGATAGATGCAATGGCATGCTTTTAGATAATAAAAATAGTCAGCCAAAAGTCCACTACACACAAAGATACATGTATCTTCAAACCAGACAGGATGCGATTTAATCATCACCCCATGATATGAACCAAACCAAATTGGAGATTTAAGTCCTGCAGCTTGCGGTGGAATCGTCTGGATATTTCTGGCATACCATCTTGATGAGGGAAGACAAAATTATTACTGGCATGCCTCTGTAACTTTAGACATGTGCCTGTGACAGTTATGGCAGCCTTTAAATCTTAGCTTCCACAGCAAGCTGGTGCGCACCTTATTTCCACAGCAAGATGGACATTCTACTTTAACATGCATGAAGCAGAGGTTGAAGTTCTCATTCCGTAGGTATGTTGGGATCTCCAGCCACACTTGCTTTCATTTTTGACATTTCCTCAACGGCTAAATGTGTAAATGTGTAAATCCATGACTACATTGTTTTTGGGATGCCCTGTATAACCGATTCCAGCATACCTTCAGGATGAGATGAACTTCATCGCAAGTTGAAACAAAATGTGAATACTTATCCACCACTGTCATCAAACAAACAAAGTACACAAACAAATGAATAAGACGTTGGGGTGAACTAAACAAATAAATACAAAATAATCCGGGGAATAACAGCAAAAACTATCTTAACAATGCAAAACCAATTGATGCTACAAAGGAACATTTGATATCAGAGACCCCTGTTTTGGAACACTCGTCCAATTAGCTTTTTTTGTAGCTGTTCGGTCTCTTGGATACCCTGTCCAGCACAACACATTTTGGGTGACCAACCTTTCACATTAGCGTATAAAGAGAGCCTTCCGACAAAGGAAAGAGCAAAGACCTGAATGGGTAATTGGTGACCGCAGACTCTTCGATCTGTTGTTACCCAATCTCGGAGGAACAGGTTTGCATTCCTATTAACAACCACCATCACCACATCAAAGATTCCCACTTCAACTGGAACAGTCTTGTGTGTCAAGGTGATGTCAACATCTCAAAACGTCGCCGCTAACAGTCGCTAAATCACTCACCTCAAGACATCCCTGCCCGACACTTTCTCCAGATTCCCAAGAAATGACAGATTCTTCACCTCCAGAGGCAGATGCTGAATCGTCAAATACCCGGTTATCTCCTTCACTGTTGACAACTTAAACAGTTTCGCTGGGTCCAGAGCAGTCAGATTCTTGTACGGATCGTTATCAAAAGTCGTCTTCAAGATGCGCAGATTTCCGTCAATAATGGTGCAGTTTGTGAAATTGTGTATGTTCACCTCATCGAGATATTCCGATTTCATTCCAGGGCATTTTTTCGGGCACGGGCCATCACAAGGGACGCACTTTAAATCTGTCGTGGCGAGTTTATCCGGCGGGCAAGACTTCACACACGCACTCCGATCCGTTAACATGTTATCAGGGCATTTCTTTACGCAGATAGAGCCGTACGTGTACCGTGCATTTGGATTTGGGACGGTCTTGAACTCTGATTTGTCATAGATTTCCAACGGCGGGCAAAACGGTTCGCACTGGCCATCATTGAAGAAATTCTGGCAGGCTCGGCATTCTGATTTCCTTGGTCCAGTACATCCTGCAGCGCATTGCGCGTGGCAACACTGGTTGGGGTTAGGCCCAAAGCATCGTCCATCGCACTGGGGACTGCACATTTTCTTGAACACTGAAATGAAGAAATGATGTGGTAATGACTGTGGTGATGAGATATAAAGTATCTACTGCAATACATCTGGAGTGAAACCTCTGTTTTTAGTACCAACTTGGTCATTTCCACTCAACTTGACCTGCATAGCAAGGGCACCGACTTCAGCTTCAGCCTGTGGCCAGAGGAGAAGTCCATTGCAAGCTACTGTCCACTTGGGTGCTGTTGTACGCCTCAATCCAAGGACGAAGCAATCTAAGTTAAGTGATTTGCTCAAACAAGTGACAGTACTGGGAGTCTAACCCCACTGAAACCAACTTACATGTTTGGCAATAGTCCGGTCCGCTCCCCCAGCATAGTCGTCTGCCATCCACGTCGCATGCTTTAACACAAGGGGTCGTACCTGAAACAAAACTGGCCAGATAAAATCGTGCAGATTAGGAAATACTGGTACCCGGTGGTAAAACACCATAAAACCATAGAATTATTTCACTCCTCCTGATCTGCCAAGGCCAAGGAAGTATTTCCACTGCTTTTACTCCAAAACAAAGTTTTTTCACCACATTTACTCCAAACTAAGTATTTTTACTGTCTTTTATGCTTTTTCTCCCAGGGAAGTATTTTAACCACTTTTACTCAAAAATTAAGTAGATTCACTGCTTTTACTCCAACGTAACAAAATCTTTGAATATCTATTACAGTTTTTCTACAATGCCATGCAGAGAACTATCAAATGGTTTTAAACTATAGTTAACTAGTGTACAACAAGCAGTCAATAGTTGTCATCAAAATGCAAGAAGCAAGCACAGAATGGCTAGGAAGTTCCAAACGGTAAACGTTTAATCTATTAGTTCAGCCCCCCCCCCCCCCCCCCCCCATGACAGACATGGCCCATTACTCAAAATTTCTGACTAGGTGAAGATATGGTATTTTTGTCAAGAATGGTAGATGATTGTTTTCAATAGAATAAAAGCTAGACAGATCACTGCCCCCCCCTCCCCCCCCCCCCCAACCTCCCCCGACTACCAGTCCAAAGTAAGTGAAATCCCAGGTGTTGCACTGTGTATGTTTCTCCTGAACTAGACAACTCATGAACACCGTATCTTCTAGCATGTTTGCCCCATTGTGTGGGCAATTATTGTGTAAGCATAGGCATAGGATATGGAGAGGACGAAGCTCCAGGAGAACAGGACTCATTCCAAAATTTTCCATATTTACACAGATTCTCGCATTGAAATTTCATCAGCTTTAAAGATGGACTTTGAAAAAAAATTCATGCTGTGGCTTGTTATACCTGTTTTCACTTCTTTTTAGGGCCTGATTGTTCAAGACATGGTAAGTTGGGTATCAACTTCCAATATCAAACCAAGTATTCAACTAAGAGTTTTGAACGACCTGGCCATGATCATTCGTAACTTAGATATTATCTTCAAGGGTCTTAAAGGGTTAAAAAATACTAAAGACTCCAAGTTGTGGCATGCGTCAGTAACACAAAAATACATGCAAAACATCACAAAATGTGCACAGGAACATGCAGAATTTTAACATTCGACAAAATTTTTGGGACTCCATGCAAATTCACCTAAAACCAGTGATATTAGTGTACACAGTTGTACGGAATTAAAGAAACTAAACCAAGCTCTGTTAGACAATGACCAGTCGATTTCACCAATTTCATAAATCTTTTCCGTCCCAATCGGGTTTTTTTCACCGATTTTTTTAAAAACTATTATGTTTAATTTCAGCAATAGCTCTACATGTATACCACATGTGATAGAAATTGTGACCAGCTACGGGATTGCAGGTTTCCTCCTACCTCTTCATGGGAAAAGGTAAGTCAGAGGACATAACATCTTTTTGATCAGTTCCATTTCTGGTCATTGCTGTTAGCGTTAATTAGAAACAAAACCACATGCAACCAAATTTATTAGAAAAACATGTTCATCCTTAAAGCCTGTGTTACTAAGCCTCCATTCAAATTCAAATTGTCTCATTGATATGAATTTTTTTGATTTTTCATTGTCGGAAAATGATATTTTGAATTTGAATGTAAAACTCAGGTGAACTTAGCCACAGAATGAGACATGTAAATCCTTAAAGCCTTTTGTTATATAAAGCCGCCATTCAAATTCAAATTGTCATTGATATGAATTTTTTGGAGTTTTCATTGTCGGAAAATGATATTTTGAATTTGAATGTAAAACTCGGCTGAACTTAGCCACAGAAAAAGACAAAAGTGGAATTAGATAGTCAATATATTATTTAAACCAATTTTCTGACCTAATTAATTGAGAAAACTAAATGTTTTCTGAACCAAACAGTCTGATTCTAGCAATTTCATTTAGGATTAACTCGGACAAATGTTTAGTTCAGAAAACAATTTAACATCTCAATTAATCAAGAGAGTAACTGACATAATTAACTTATTGACCATCATAATTAAGGTAATTAATGATACAAAAATAAAGCGAGAAATTAAAAGTGAGAAAAATCAAGAAACGAGCGTGCGAATATAAACAAGCCCACCTGTTACATCGAGAAGTCACGACGGCCATGTTAGTAGATGCCTACAGGTCAAGGGTCAAGGACATACTTACACGGCCTTCGATAATATGTGCTATCGAATTTAAAATTTACATCGCCATCAAGAATATCCTGCCAGTTTATTTGGTTTTCATAACAGAGCAGGTTATTGTTGTGAAACATGATCTCCCCACGCAGGATCTCTGGAAAGAAACGTGGAGAATAAGACGTTGAGAATAGTTTCTTCGTTGTCGTGGCGACGGTCGTCGTGGCAACGGTTGCTACCGGCGACCAAGATGGCAGTACACGCAACTTGACTGCTGATGAATGCATGGCAACAGATTAAGGGAATTTTTTGTGATGCTTTTTTTAGAAAATCTCGGAAGGATAAGAAAAGTGTTTTGATATTGGCAATTTGCCAATTTTGGTAATTTATTTTCATAACGTCGCCAAACATTTTCTCAACAGTTTACGGACTGCCAGGTACCTGAAGCGCAGCAGACAATGACCCTGATCACATGACAGGTGGCGGAACAAATCAAAATAGCGGAAAAGATTCAAAATTTGAATATGATTTGCGTATTTCGATAACATCTTGATCAAAATAATGAGCAAGACTAAAATTGTATGCAACCAGTGAACGTATTCAAGGTCACGTCTGCTGCTGTGGGTGGCGGTTCAAGGTCAAAGGTCAAAGCCCGCTGACCCATAACCAGCCAATCATAGCGGGTTCGGTATAAAAATGGCCCAATGGGAACATACTTACAATCGCTCACAAAATAAGATGTGTCTGAAATTATGGACACAGTCTTGTTTACTGGACCTAAAATGTCGGTCCAGTCAATGGTCGCCGCATGACAGAGAAGGTTGTTATTCACAAACTCTATATCGCCATTTAGGATGTCTGCAAAAGAGCATGATGGGTAATTGAGATTATCTAGGTCATGTGAGAATAGGGTAAGGGTAGCCATGTTGCAAGGTTGTAACACCATAGTTGATTTTCGTCCAAACTAACCACCCAATATTGCTCAAGATCGATGGCACTGTAGGATGCAAGCATTTTGCTTTGTTAGTTCTGCTGTCAAAACCCAGGAGGCACCACCATGCAAGAAAATGTCTTCAAGGAAGGGTTTTAAAGGCTGTCTTCGTAAAAACACTTTAAACTTAAATTCGAATCTATTTATGTATTGGCATGTCTTGCATCTTGCAGAATTTTCATGAGCTTGAGTCATTAAAAATTTGCTTGGGTACATACCGGGTGGGGGAGGGGGAGGGGCAAGATGGGTTGGATAGAAGGTGGGATGATCTGAGCTGCAGAGACTTCACCGGCAGGGGGGGGGCTGAAATTTGTTGGGAAGGGAGTACCCTCTAAACTTGATCTAAAGCCAAGATGAGAAAGGTCATTCTACATAAGACTATCTTATAGTTCTTACATGGAACGAGACACTTTTCCCCGGACTTCAGATGAAAAATATAATTTTGGTTTGGGTGGTTAGTTTGGACGTTTCGGACGACTTTTTGTTATCAATCAAATTTGTGGGAAATTTAATGTTTGGGCAAATCCAGAGATCACGAAACACAAATATCCAAATTCTGATTGCCCTTTATGTACAGAGCACTTTCTTTTGAATGAGACAAGCCCTAGACCCCCCCCCCCCCCATAATTTCTTTTTGAATTCTAATGCACAACCTTGCAATGGACTCGTATGCTTTGAATAGAGAACTTAAAGTCTAACCTTTTTCGGCTATTGCTAACTCGCGACTGACATTTTTTTACGATTTTATCTGCAGTGTATTGCACTAACACTCATCATTGAAAACTGCTTTTTTCAACCAGAGCAGTTTTGATTTTTCTCCTTTTTTTAAAGAGAAATTCCAAGATCTTCTAAAATTTGCCAGAAAAATAAGATTTAAGTTCCCTACCTAAAGAATTGGACATGGGGCGACATTTAGGCATCGAGGCATTGGTTATGATATGCTACTAGGCATATCAAATATGAGGGAGAACATTCACTGGGTGGCTTGACGCAATATCTCATTTCCATGAAATGGAGCCAAAAAAGTCTCGCACCACTGCCGAAAATATTGTCTACGCCATTTTGATCATCTTCCCACAGAAGGCTGTCATATTATCGTTCCTAAAATACACTCAATCGAATAGCACCTATCCAGAGGCCTACTATGAGGCGATAATGATGATAGCCGACGAAAGCAATGGAAGGCTCACAGAGGTTTAAAATTGGCCACGGTAGTATGCAGGCAACTGACAATGCCTGCAGACATCACTGCTTAACTGCATCCACAACTTCCCCTAATAAAACACCTGTGAATCTTCATGATTGACAGTATCATGCAGACATGAAAAAGAGTTTGTAGAAGGAAAAGGGTTCAGATGAGTAGGTTAGTTGATGATACCATGACGAACAAGGAGTTAGATGATACATATATATCAGAATTGTGCATTGAATGTAGGTCACTCTGATTCTCAGATTGACCTTGGCAAAAGTGAATGCCAAGGTCATCTAATTTAATTCCCAGAAGGACCTTGAGCAAGTAGAACAAAGGTCAATGGGAATCGGCAAGTGACCTTAAAAATGTTGAATGTCAAATGAAACTTGACACACAAACTATCAGAGTGACCTTGACATAGAGGGATGAAAGGTATATATAAATTGCTCTAAACATACAGATAGTGAAACGAAATACTCTTGTTTCAAAGATCTAAGACTGGACAACTTGGTGTTGTCAACCCATTGTTTATTCAAACTAAACATGTTATCAAACAACCATGCGCATGGTATCAAGCTTAAATCAGTCTTGGGTCAGTGAACCTGGAGTATTTTAGGGGTATCCATAATTACCAACATTTTCCAAAGGGTACCAATTCTTGGGGTCAGTGATGAATGTATACTTCTGAACTTTTTTATCTTCAAATGTTAATAAATATCCTAAGTAATCCCAATTTCCAAAAGTACTATTTTAGGAGAAGTAAGAGGGTTTTCAAAAAGAGTATCTTTTGTACCTTTTTGAAAATGCTGATGATTATGGATGACCACATTGTGTGTACATGTATCTGAAATTGAATGCAAAATAGTACAAATACCCACTGGTATTTAGAATAGTATTTACTTTTGCTGGACACGCCCTTCTCCCCTCCCCCTCCCCCCCCCCCTGCAAAAAAGGCCAATGTACAGATCAATAAGTATGCAATGTTGATTGAAAATTAGAGGAAGATTCTACTCCAGGAACTGCTGACACCTGGTGATGGAATGATCAACAAGAAAGCTAGTTCTTTCTTCTTTGGGTCAAAAAAACCAACACAAACTATGCCACCTGCTGTTTGGTAGAACACATGCTTTTTGATTGTTTACCTAGGTTTCCACAACCCCCCCCCCCCCCCCCCCCCAGATCAACCAATGAATCCCAGATTTTACCACCTTACCTCTCAAATTGATGAATCTGAGTTCCTTCAGTCCAACATTCTTATCATTCGGTTTCACGTTGGCCACCACGTATAAGCTGTATTTCTTCGGCTCGCCTCTCCGCGCGCTAAACAGCGTCTGCCCGCGTATGATCTCCAACTTCTTGAGTGGGACATAGTCGGCGTAGACGTATGCAATCAAGACGTAGCCCGTCACCTCGCGAATATTTTCCAAGAAGCCCAAGTCATAATTTATTGTCGGGTCGTCTAAGAAGGTAATTTCTAAGTTTCCATTGACGTACGTGCAGTTCGTGTATCGTTCTCGCAGGAAGTCGTATCTGAACTTGGCCGGGCGCGATTGGAGACCTTCGTGTGTGCCAGCACAAACTGTAAAGACAGAAAGCGATAGTTTTAACATACATGAAAGCTACTGTGAAATATTTTTCTTAAAATATTTATCATTTGATGGCAACATTTTAACTTATAAGTTCAAAATATAAAGTGTTTGGCTCAAGTCACCCTTTGATTCCGAAAAGTTTACATCTTCCATCCTCATGCCCCCCTCATTACCACCCCTGTCATAAATAAAAGTTTATGCTACGGGCACATTCAAAAGTAACATATTATAATAATGGTTCCACAAAACATTGAATCTATGAAGATCAGACATTCCACAGACAGCATTCAGTTTGAAAGGTACCTCAGATAAGGTTCAAAAGAGTTGCAAAACTGTGTGTACGACAAGGGACATTACCTCTGTATAAACAAGGGAGTTTAATTCTGACCAGTACAATGCACTCTGTTTCTCCTAAGAAGCTTGACAGAAAGCAATAAAACAATCTTAAGATTGCAAAATTTATGGATAAAACACCTCCTGCCTAAAATTCAACGAAGCAATTTTTTCCATCAAAAATGCCAAACTCAATTAACAAATCCTCAGTTAAACTTCACACATAAAATCAAAAATTGATTTTCAAGGCAACCGAGGGTACTGAACGACCCCTAGTGAGCAAGAAAAATGACACCTCTGTCGTTTCGAATAATAAGTTACTCAACGTGAAAATACGTTTTGACAAAACAGTCAATTTTTAACGCATCACTTCTCCCCGAGTCCCAGGGGTTGGTGTTTGCAGCTCAATTCGCATAATTTTCTTGGCAAATTGAATGATTTCTCAATGCCCGTGCCGCTGCTGGGATTGTGCGATATGCTGCATGATTATCCCAGAGAAAAGGTGTGGTTCTGCGTGATAAGTTTGCAGCGAGCGTAGAGACCCTGGGCATTAACCCTTCAAGTGTGAGGTGCAGTGGATGACAATAATTCACAGAGTAATCAGAACTGTAATGAAAACTTTGAAGTTGAAGTTCTGTGGCGGATTTAGGGGGGAACATTAGGCGTGTGCCCTCCCACACATTTTGGTGGAGAAAAACGATTAAAATATTTTAGCCCAGGGATGATAAATATAACTTCTAATTTCAACCATAAGCTCCAACCTCAGGAAAACTGAAGCAAACTGAAGAGAAATCCATACGAATCATTGTAATCTAAACAGTTTAATCAAACCAGGAAGTACATCCTGGGTTGAGGTAATTTTGCTTAGTTCCAGCAATGTTTGCATGGACTTTTGCTCCTAAGAAACTAAAATAAACTTTTCTTTCACTGGCTGGAAAGTGATGAAATATTTGTTAATAAGAGCTTGGCGTGTGTCCTCCATGCAGGATTTAGATATTCACAACAAATATAAAGTGCTTTTCGTAGATTTTCTGGCGACACCATTACCTCTAGGCCATCAAAAGGAAATGGCGCAGACCTCTCTTCATTATGATTTTTTTAATCATCTCTGGTTTATTTCGTGCAAAATCGCATCAAATAAATCAGCGATGGTCCGTTAGTTTGTGACATTTTAACACCTAAATATGAAGAACACACACTCAACCATGGGGTACCGGAAGTTGCAATCCAAAAGTCAAACAAATTAAAAGGAGCAATCAAAAGAGAATGGGTTAACCTGGCCATAATACGGAAATCTCACAAAGTACCTCAAAAGAAAGGAAGTTTACTTAGATTCATTGACTCAGAAATGTATCCTGAAAAACCACTCCAAATTAGAATTGTTGGATTAAAGTGTTCACAGTGTGGACAAGCTGACTATTCCATTGTTTAGTTGGTCAGTTTGGGTTTTTCATTAACCCTCGCATCTTGACACGCAAGGTAAACTGTCTGTTTTTTGCCAAGACCCAAGACTCTGATCTCCAATTTCAAAATAGCCTTGAAGAAGTAATTCCCTATTTCAATATTGATAGATTTCAAGGCTGAATCCTAAGACCAGTAAACCTGCCAATCCCATCACAATTTCCTAAAATTAGGATAACATAAATCAAATGGGGAGTCAGTGCGTCAAAGACCATGAAAACCAAACCATCGGGAACCTCGCGTTATCTTCTGTTTTTCAACCGGGAGCCTAACACTTCATCTTCATTCGGAAATAGCTGAAACTCGATGCCGAAAATCGGCGTAAGATTTCAAGATGCAAAGTTGCGTTTTGATGCAATCTAAAACCAGGCAGGATGGGACAATTTGCAGTTTAGCATCTCACATTTCGGTGGTTAGTAGCGATTACTGCACGATGCATATTAATTAGCGGCGATTTCACAACCAGTGATCAGAATGATCATTTTTTTGCGCAGCATTTTGTGCCATTTCTCTAAGGATGTTTTGAAGACTCCAGTAATAAAATCAGCCAAGGTTTTTCAGAATCTAGCGAAGAGAATGTTCCAGATTCGAAATAAATATAGCTATTATAGCTGTTTTGCGGCAATTTCATTATTTTATCAAGGCAATTTCTGATAAGTGATCAAATTCAAACTGTTTTTGTGGAAAATCTCTACAATTTCCCCTATGAGCTACATGTAAACAATAACATGTCATGTGTTATATAAATGATTCTAAACAACTGAATAAAATCAACATTCCCTGAACTGAGTAACCCCAACTGGCAAATTTCTTTTTCACAATTAACAGATTACATTCCAAAGTTGCCAATCTATTTATTATTGAATGCAATTAATAAATTTTTAACGATTTTTTTCTCTCCAGTATGTCCAGACTGTGCAGGAATAATTGATTGCTGATTGTTTTAATTAATGAATTAATTAGAGAATCGGAGCAAAAACATTAGAGGTTGACTATTTCGGAGACTTTTAGACTCCAAATCCAATCTTCAGTTCAAAATTCTAAGAAATTGATATGACAGAACTGCTTTGCATTTAAGTTAAAATTGGTGTGTTTCCAGAATCAGCTCAAAATATGAGACAATCAGTACAAATCTTCATTTTTAGAAAAGAAATGAATCGGCCTAAAAAAGCTTGAAAATTTACATTTAGAACAACTGATTTTCATCTTGTATGGTACATGTACTAATTGCTATTGTATCTGAGGTATTTTAGAAAAACAACTTCTCAAATTGATAGTTATGAATTGTTTACTACACTCTATTTTTAGGCCAAAGATATTTTTGGAATAAACTTTGGCCATTCATGAATTTTTTTGCCAATTTTGTCTATTCTGTAGGCGGTCTGGCTATTTCCATCACTAAGTCTCTAAAATTAGATTTGGCTTAGTCGATAAATCGTTTGTCGTTTGATGCCGATTATGCCTGGTGATGTCATAGATAGACAAATCAATAATCACGCACTTGTATCAAATTTTTGCCATGATTTCTGATGTGATATTTGCTACTCAGTCACTCTTTATGGTTTTGGTTTAAAAAATTATTATTAACCCTTCAAGTTACACACACACTTTGGACAAAATGACCAAGGACAGGAAAACATAGTTTTGAGGAAGTTTTCAGGGTCCCCCGAAAATGACAAACAAATTGATACGGGGTAGTGCACAACCTGCGCCTTTCAACAAGCGGCTTCACCGGGAAAATGTTTTGTGTCATGCCAACACGATGGACCAAACGTTGTCCCGCGCAAAACTGCCATACATTTCCCATTGAGATAATCGACCATGAAATGAAGCTGCAACCAAGCAAAACAATACAGCTTTCATTTTGATTTAAACCAGAACTAAAAACAGCGCAGCTATTTTTGAACGACTTCAATATACGAAACTGATCAAAGATTTATAGGTGAAATCCCCTAAAGATCGTGAGAGCAGAAGTCAATTGTGGTGAGCAGAAATGCTAGGAGGAATTTCCGTGATATGGACAGCTTTGAAATGTCCCAGGGGAGACTGGGTATCGAATATGACGATTAGTTCAGTCAGTGCAAGTTATTGCTTTCAGTTTATACTCCTGTAAAAAAATGAGATTTAAATCGCTCTTTGCAGGATGTTTCAAGCTCCATCAACACTACAGGTTTGGAATCAAAATCTGTGTCCTTGCAAGAGGGGGGGGGGGGCTTAATTGAGAGGTGTCCAGTAAAAGAGGTTCCACTGGAGAGGCATACAGTTATCAGGAATACAGGTAACTTGACACATTGATATCGCAATTATTCTGTGCCCTTCGACCTGGACAAAATCCATCCTCCTTCAAAAATATTATCACTATGTAACTTGGATATCTATAAACATACGGTGAACTAGTATGTTGAAACTTGCAAAAAAGACCGCTGAGATAAACAGATCCGAAATTTATGCGAACAACCCTGGAGAATTAACGATAGCAATGTAACTTACAGGCAGTACAGCAGGCCTACTGAACCTGATAACAAAACTTTTTCTTCTCTGCCAAATGTAACCATCTTGACAACTAAGTTGTCCTAGCGTTTTTCAAAGGTTGAATGGACTACATTACTACTGTACATGTATTAAATAATTAGTCAAGCAAGAAATCATTTAGAGCTCGTGACTAATTAATAATCAGTAAATTTACACCTAATTAACATCACAAAACTACAAATGTACAACTACTGCTGTATCAAATACATAGTAAATTGTATTGGTGGTAAAAAGCATGACAGTTAATTTGCATAATTTTGATATGCGCTAAAAGTAAAAGCAGCATACAGCAGTTACTGATTGTTGAAAGCAACACTCGCATCAACCTGCGAAAGCACCCATCTTCCAAACCTTATCAGACAGACAGATACAGCATAGGACTAAATATAAGCACAATACATGCATCGCATACTGTAGGCATAGCTTTTAATAACCAAGCTAGACTATTACACCAGATTTTTAAATTCTAATTTCGAATTCCAAATCTTTAATCAGAGCAGTGCACCTTTAATGGCAACAAAGCACCTGAATTACTCATGACCCAACTCAAAACAAATTCAACAAAGTCCAATATTACCATAAAACAAGAGCAGATTTTGAGAAATAGTTCAAAAACAATTTTTATGACTCTGCCATTCTGCATCATTCTTAGCTTTTTTTCTTCAGAACGGAGTTCAAGAACACGAAACCTTTTCCTCCTGGTTGCAAAGATTGCAATTCCCGCTGTTTAAGATTCTCGCCGCCTCCCATCTCAATCCTCGGAGGCCGTTCCACGGTAGCTTAATGTTCCACATAAATTCCAATAGCCATTTCGTTAATGAAATGTTGAATAGAAATGTGCATTAAACTCGACTTTGCGGAGAAAGAAGGTAGCAGGATTTGAATGGGTGGTTCAGAAGTGGCCGTGGTACCAGACTCCAGCAATTCCATCATATGGGCATATGGGTTCCATCTTGTTTGATACCTGACAAATTTAACTCAGCTTGTGACCTAAAGCAAGTCACTTACATCAATTTCCTGTTGGTGAAACATAATAATTGTCCAACAAAGATTTCAAGATATCAGAAATTTGCCCAAACCTATTGACACAACCATTCACTAGAAAGCCCTCGGTATTAACCTCATTTGATGGTACCATAATACATGTAGTAAACCTATTGACATGACCATTCATTAGAAAGCCCTTCATGAGCTCTTACTGTTGGTGTACCATAATATTAAACCTACTGACGTGACCTTTCATTTGAAAGCTCTTATTGAGCACTTTCCGATGATGCTGTTCGCTTTACAGATACCAGACTCTGGCCTAAAAGGGTTAATCAATGACTTGGCCATGAATCACCACACGCTTCGCAATAAGCAATTTGTCAATCGACAATCCAAAGGATGTTGAGAATGAGATTAACTCATCAAGATGGCTTTCACGAGAATACAATCCTATTGTTCGCTAATTAAGAGCAGCGCAGGCGACCTGAGTGAAAAAATCTGCATCCTTGGAAAGAGCGGTATGTCTTGTTGAATTGCGTAAAATGCTTTTTGACAGACCTTGAAAAGTGGAATATGGCGTTGTGCTGTGAAGCGGCAGGAATTTTAGTTCCTTGAAAGCCACGCCGGTTCATCCAGACATACGATCCTGGGTTCTCCCCGGGATCGAACCCGGGCCCTATTGCGTGGTGGCCAGCAGTGTAAACCACTAGGCCATGAGGCTCCTTGTTAAGATGACAATTAAATTGATCACCTTTTGTCTAAAGAGAATGCACTGGGATACCATTATGCCTGTTCGAAATGTAAGATATTTGTAATCTTCAATCTCACTAAGATTCAACTGGATAATGCATTAATATCTTTACATTGGAAATCAAATCAGTCTTTCATTTATTTGGTCATTTAAAAAAAATCTAATAATTGCAAATTTTTGGCAGCTTTTTGCAGATATTAGGCTCGGTTACAGTAAATCGACTACGTATTTTGGTATATTCACACTTAAAACATAATGGTGCCGTTCCTTCTCATTAGCACCCTTTTCTCACATTTTCTGAAAACGGGCGAATTCTTGAAAGTCATATTTTTGAAACACCCAGTAGCCTCGCTGCCAGCAATAATCATTCACGCTCGCCACTAATCACATGACGGGTATCTACCTCGTTATCGCCGCCCGAGAGAGCCCTGATAATTGGTTACAAGAAGATCCACACAAATTAATTACTGTCTCATTAAACGACTCGTTAATGTGATCTGTTTGTAAGAGACTTTTTACAAGCAAGTTGAGAGTTTTCAATTTGGTTGGCACAATGTTTTGGGCAGGCCCATATTTGTGCAACTGCCTGCACTTGATTGTGTTCGTCAGCGTCCCAAAAATCTGCATTTGGAAGTCCATTTTCTGTATTTTTTTCATTTGATCAAAGTTAAGTGCTTTCGAGTGAGTCTATGGAGGAAAAGTTGGCACTATAGTCAGTGTGGAGGAATATCTCCTCAGTATTCCACCAAGCCAGGGCCAAATGCCAAATGATTTAAATGTAAGTATTAGTGTATCTTACGCCCTCCACCTCAAGGAATGACAGTATTTTGATGTACACACCAACCAAAATTAACACAAAGATTTCGACAAACCTCAAGTATTGGAATGGTTGTCAAAGATTCACTCACAAATCACCAATAATAAATTACCACTTGAGAATTGACAGTGTCTAATATTTAGAGGGTATGATACATGCTGAAACATGCACAAAAGGTCTATATTTCGATCATAACAACCCAGTCAAGTCAGTCGTATGTACTTTATGCAAAAGTCACACACAAAGCACATGCAGTTGAACCTCCCTAAATAGACACCTCATAGGCAAGGCACCCTCACTCTTAGGGACACTGCTTTTTGTCTAATATAGGTCATTTTTTCCATTCAATATGACCTATGTAATCAGGACACCTCTCCATAAAGGATAGCATTTGTCAATCCTAACGGTATCCTTTCTAGAGAGGTTCTGTTGTGATCATTTACAACAAAATATCTTTTGATAGGTTTATGCACATGACATGGTGGTGTATTACCAAAAGACTATTTCTGGCAAGGTGCCCGGCTATTCTAAATTTTGGCACATGGCCACTTTGGTTCCTGGCTCTATGTATAAAATAAATCACAAAATACGACATGCGACAAAAAATGATAATGTTTTTTTTCCTCTGCATATCACAAAGATATTGACAGATTTCGACTGATAATAAATGTCTGTATCTATCAGTATACCTTAGTGCAGTACACCCAGGTTTGAATACCGTTCATGTTGTCACACGTGATGTCACACTTTCAGAACGAATGAGTCATTCCAAAGAGCAATCTACATATGATTCATGATGTCAATTTCCCCCAACTTGTCATGATATGTCATGTTATCAAGTGCAAGTCAGTCAGTAAATGAACAGGTATGTCACTAGTCACATGTGACACACGGCCTACCACAAGACAACGATATACCTGACATTAAACAAATCAGCCATTTCCAAAGAGCAGGCTGAATAGACGTCTCTTTTTTACCATCCCGACACATCAAATTTACTTAATAAGATTTTTTGCCCTACAAAAATATTTTCCTTGTGTTGTGCATTTTTAAAGATCCGCTCAGATGCTGCGCCTGGGCGTGCGGATGCAGCGACCAGGCATCGAATGACCCGCTACTCATTATCGCCTGCAGTGGCCATGGCCGATCTGATTCTTTGATGGCGCATTGTCTATCTTGTAACAATTAGGATCTTGTTTCATAACATTTTGTCTTGCCTTTTATCAATAAACACTGCATTAATGTCGTTTTTGATGCCTTCTAAGAAATTCGCGGAGTGATAGCATTGTTCTGGGTTAACCCTTTCTGTCACGAGAAAGAGTATATCAAAGTCGAGTGCACACAAAATAGATCAAGACCATACATTTGAGCTCTTCCGCAGTCCCACATTATACACCGCAGTAACTTTATGCTCCCGTAAATGACAATATATTGACCCTCCCCTTGACTGAACGAGCTCTTCGAACCGCTGACGACAAAACGGCATCATAAAAATATCGCCCTGTCATGATTAAGGACCAATCGGGCTGGCGACAAACCAATCAATTCTCCTATTAAACACTTTCTAAACACTGTCAATTTCTACAATAGTGTGCGGAGAACTCATGAAAAGAAATGTAATATTTACACATTTAATAATTGAGCGCAAACCAATCTTTTGACCGGTAAGGTGTTACGGGCTGATACAGTCCTCGGATGATTCCCGGTGGTTGCCCTGGTGTGCATTGATTGCCCGTGATGGGTGCTGACAGGCGCATTATTCAGCATTTGGAATAAGATGCAGAATTTCTAATTCTTTTGACATTATCGTCACATCATCCGTCTGAGCTGTGCTGAGTCCATACTCCAATCCATCTAATTTTTTCATGTTCGTATTTTACATGGTGTGCCATAATTGATTCACTATTGTTGAACAAAACAATTCATGTTTATCTTAAATCAAAAAGGTAGCCAGTGTTTTTTTTATTGAGGCATTTTGAGGGTGCAACTGTGCAACAGATTCAAATTCTGTCATTTAATTCGATCCATCTATCAAAAAGCTTTCTTTATGATATCCGGCAAGAACGATAAAGGTGTCGGAGCTTTTCCTAAATGGACACACGTGTGCTTTTTAGAAAATAGATTTGGAGGATGGACATTTTAACATTTCATTGAAATGTTTTGTAATTTTTCAAGTTATGCAGTTGTCGGTGTCTATGCTTGACCGACATTGGATTCTTTGTACATAATTATTTGCATTTGCCACAAATTTGGTAAGATGTAAAGATGTCAGTGATGACAATGGCACAGGATGCATTTAATCAGCGATTGACACTGACAAGATTTGATAGCTGGGTGCGGATGAAACGTGGCATTGTTGCATCATCATCCGTCATTCTGTGAGACAGGATAAAAGGTGGGCATACTAGTCAAAAGTCACAATCATTTGTATGTGCACAGCATTTTTGCAACATTTTATGGTACAATTTCATCGAAAATCTACTGCACGAGGTGGAATTTCGATTTATGGACCAATTGATTTCATAAAACCTCTGTCATGCAGTCAGAGAAAGTCTCTTTGTTAAAGCAGAGTTTACCATTTATCATCGACTGCACAATTATGTCTCCCCCTCCATAATTCCGACCCATCATATTCAAAGCCAAAAGAAAACAATGCATTTTCCTTGACACAGCAACCTTTTTAGAGGACACTGTGCAAATCAGGTGCCCTAATTAAGTAATGGCCACGTAACACGTTGATGTAATAATGCTGGCAATCTTCATCATCTCATTTTCTCATCCACCTCACATGATAGTGATGGGCTTCCGCTGCTCTAACGGAAATCAAGAATCTACGATAACATGATAAGGACAGGTTTCCTTCTTACATCATCATCTTTTCTAGTACTGTTATGCCCATAGGTGGCGCCATGATTTGACGATAAGTTTTTCCACCTTCGTTGTATACCATGAAGGTGGTCGTCTTGAGTGAATAAAGTTACTTTGCTTTACTTACTTTTACTTTTCTTTTCTAGATATTTGTCAAGTTACTTTACTTTACTTACTTTTACATTCTTTTTTTCTAGATATTTGTTAAGTTGCTTTACTTTACTTACTTTTACATTTCTTTTCTAGATATTTGTTAAGGCAGCTTTTTGATAATCTGTATTGCTACAAGAAATTATAGGTTGCTGCATTTATCATGAAATATTACAGTACTGCCCATATGGATCTTGTCTAACGCGCACAACATCCACACCACACTGTATTCTAGACAGGTCACTACGGACAAATATGTTGGAAGGCAAACTTTTTCAACATGTTTTTCCATTGATCGAGAGTAAGTGGCTTCCTGAATGGTACAAGACCCTCGGCTATAATAACCCCGATAAATATTTATCCGAATCAAAACGGTAATTTTAGGTGGCATACCTGTATGACTCCCGCCTGTTCCATACTCAGTGATGATTGATCTTTAATTGGCTTCTAGTACATGTCTTCAAAAAGAGTATATCAATTGTAAATAGCTAAACAAATTGTGATTCTTGCGAAGAGGTGGTCTCACAGGCGGTCTGGCCAACTCTGCTTTTTCTTACCTCTGTAAGTCCACTCAGGCAGTTCTGAGAGCGTGTTAAAGGGACTATGCGATCACTCACCCTTCTGTGTCAAGATGCTTTTCCTAAACTTTTGAACAAAGTGCATCGTTGCTAAAAATGGTGTTGCAGGTTGAGGGTGTTTTTTCATGAAATTTTTGTGAATCGCAAAAATAAAGAGGCTGAAAATTTGGTTTACCGTAATCTCATTAGTGAGCTTCCTCATCAAGAGTGGTTAATTAGTAATTAAGCGACCCACAGCTATTAACCTCGTTTGCCTAATTCTTCTTTCTGTTAATTATTTATGGAAAATCCAAAGTGAGGAATCAAATAGAGTTAATTATCCCAGAGAGGCTCTTCATGGTTGTGGAAATGGCTGGTATTGTCTCTTGGGGTATTTCTCTATTGTTATTTGTGTGAATTCTATTTGCATTTTTCGGTAGTTCTGAGGTCAGGTTTTTGTGAAAGCGGAAAAGTTCTTGGTCGAATGATGAAGGTTGCATTCAATCATCCAGGCCTAAGAGTGCTGCAAACAAGTGATTTTTGTGGCCCCAACCTGTGATCATGATGGCATGCAACAAAAATCATATGTAGAAATGAAGAAGATTATTTCAATCTACTTCAAATAAAACTCCCAATCAGCACAGTACAACAAAGCCATCGAACAGACAGATCATTATACACATCGTTGCAAATTTCACAAATCAGCAGCCTTGACAAACGTAGATCATTCCAACCTTCAGGCAGACTCCACCCTGCCCAGAGGCTGCAACAGACGCGGACTTCAAATTACAAAAGCATCCAACTGAATCAATAATATTGAAAACTTTAAATCGTTTCTGTTAACATCATTTATATTTAGAAACTTCCGAGCTATTTTTAGGGCAGAAACCGCAACGTTTTTTTCCGTGAAGTATTTTTGGCATTGTTGCTAAAATTAGTCGTCGGTTTATGGATACTGCTATTAGGTATGATTGATCTAAATGATCAATCACTATTTATACAAATCTGTTTGATTATTGATTATGATATATTTTAGAGTCTAATTGGAAACTACGGATTCAGATGTATAGATTTTTTGTCTATGTCTACAAAGTGTCCAACATGTACATTTCACTGAGATGTTGCTACATGTATGGCAGTGAGGAAAAATAGAAAGAAGAAACTTGACCTGAAACCTACCTTAAACCATACCAGGGGTAGAATTACACTTAGCCCTGGTCAAATATTGGCCTTCATCAATTAGTCACCCCCCCCCCCCCCCGTCAATGACAGACATCTAACCACATAAAGACATAAAGACAGAATATTTTGCCTTCTTGGACCACCTAAATTGACTCATGCTCGGACTACATTCGAGTAATCTAGGTATCCACTCATCTTTCTGACCAATGTTTGATACAACCATGCCCCTTTTATACCAGCATGCCCCTACCCAACTATCAAATGGACTACATTCGAGTAATCTAGGTATCCACTCATCTTTCTGACCAATGTTTGATACAACCATGCCCCTTTTATACCACCATGCCCCTACCCAACTATCAAATGTCCCCCCCCCCCCATTCCAGCATCAACAAACTACAATGACACCAACACACAAAACTCTCTATGAAAGTCAAAGACAGATGATAAATAATCCAAACTGCTTTTCATAATACATCGATTACACATCCTCTCTCCACAAGACCCTGCACCAGCGTACAACCCACGTCAATAAAATGACACATCCCAACGACACGGGCCAAAATCGACTAATTTGAAAACTCATCAATAACGAACCAGGAACTATTTAATCTGGAATCAATGGAATTAAGTTTATCCCACCCTGCACTGAGGCGATATGTGGGCAATTTTTTTTCAAAACGTTAGAAGGGTTTATATAGTATTTTCTCGAGAATCTTTGAATGAACATAATCTATGTTGCAGGAATCGCAGAGGTTTTACTGAGAAATCCTGCTGAATTTAGATATCACAAAAAATCAATGGAAGATCTGCTTTACGCAGAAGGTTGCGTGTGGAGTTCTTTGCAATTAGTTAGTGTGCATAGGGCAGTGTGACATTGGCTTGAAGCAGGGGTAGTACTAAGGGACCTGGTCACAGAACCTAGAGGCTGTTGGTTCAATTCGACCACTGAACCACAAGAAACTTGAGCTGCACGCCAGCCATGTTTTCCCGGGCCTACCGCACACAATCAGATCACCGTGCATCGTTCTCAGGTTCTTCACATCCCTCCCTGATTATGCGCTGCATCAACGATGAACCTAAACCAACGAGTTATCAAAACATGGCGGCAACCTGATACCCTCGTTCAGCTAACGAGAAAAAATGCTGCAAAACATGTCCGGGTTCGTGTAGCCGTCGTGTTAGCTTGAAAAATACAACCGTTATCTCGAAGATGCCAAGAGGTGGGTACTGAAGTGGAGTTGAGTGCCGCTAGAATTACGGCGGAGTAGATGCACATGATCGCTCCAACTTCAAAACTTGGCAAAGATGGGATTGGAGAACCGTATGAACAGGCATGAAGTATATTCCTACGCCATCTAATATTAAAAACTGGCAAAGCAGAGCTGGCGAATAACATGACAAAGAAGCAAACATACATCTTGACAACATGAACCTCTCCTAAAAGGAACTAACATCATCTGCATGGCAGGTCAGACAACACCATATTGGAAGACCTGGCGAAGGTGTTTGGACACCATCATTGTGTAAGAGGAAGCATTCCCTTATTACCTGGCATGACTGTTGTACGTAGGTGATGTCACCAGCTTCTAAGAACTGAACACATTATACTCTATCAGTCAGAACTGAATTATTCAGACATATTAGTTGTTTCATTGATAGAGAGCATGTTACAGAATGATTCAATTCTCATCAGCACAAATATACCACATCTGACAGATGGTCTAGCAGTTACAGGCATCCTATTTGGTATAAAGATGGATTCTAGACAAAGATAGACTTAATCACTCCTCCGTACTTTGCTAAAGGTTTGTTTTTCTCGATGACAACAACAAGCCTTAAAGCACAGCCTTCGATATCTTTACAAACTATTGAGCATTTAAAACAAAATGGACCTCAATATTCTGCCATGCCATTTACTGCAAAACTTTGATATCATTTGCCATCAGCAAGGCAGAGATCAAAGGGTATGATAGGAGGAAGTGATGTCATGTTACCGTGGCAAAGATGGCCGCCAGGGCGGAGAGTTGCAAAGGACAATTAGCTGTAGTTACAACCAATTTAGTCAAGCAGGGTAAAAGGTGAAATTCGCCAAATGTATCTTTTGGAAATGATGGCACTTTTTCTCGGGGGAACAGATGTACTTTGATTAACGTTTCGTAAAGAAAGATGGCCTATATAAATATCATTCACCGGTGCTGCAACAATACAGGGAGACCTGTTATAGCCGCCAAGCTAAGACAAGATTACCCTTTAAGATCAGGTATGAAAATGCTGTGGACGAACTGAGGCAATGCATTTTGAGACTTCAAAGTGCATCTTTCTATGATGACATCATCTATAAATTCAAATATTTTCATCTTTTCCAAGAAATATCACGGTCAGGACAGTGAACCCAGCAAATCTTACAGCACTGTCATCACAGTTTTTTATCACTATGAGCAAATACTACTATGATTTCTGAGAATTATTTCTTACAACGTCATATGAGGGTTAATTTTTTCCACACACTCGCGTTGATCCCCAGCCAGTTTCCACTCTAACGTGACCAAATCTCAATAGAACTCAACACAATCTAACAGTCGTATGCACTACAATCATGAGGTGGAACGCAACGAGGTCATGAGAAGATGTCATCTCAAGATGAAAAGAAATGCATCTTTAGATCTTTGTTGACATAGCGGCCTTTGTCGTGGACAAAACATGTCATAGTTGACTTCAAAGATGCTAAAGACTGATTAAGGTGTCCGTGATGCTCTCCCCAGTCACGCAGAAAATACTATGCAGAAATATCAATGTTTGGCGATGCGTAAATCCTAAGGTTGATGAAGCAAGTGTAGAATATTTGCACAGGACTTTTCAACACAATTTTAAGACAGTAACCTTGACTGCTGGATCATAGTCAGCATCAACATGAAACCACACAACTACAAACTTAGCAATATTATTGCCAAAAGTAGAAGTATCGACAAAATAAGCAAGTTGCAACAGACATATTGTCAACACTTTATGGAAATTCTGACCAGAGAACAGTCCGGTACGAAAGCACCAAACATCATCCGGGGATGTTTTTGTACAGTCTTTTTTGGAACATTTTGATTTATAAGTCCGAATTCACACGTCTGCCAAAGTTAATTCATAATCAGTTTAAAATGTCCCCCGAACCCTCCTCTCAAATTTTGAACATTCATGGTCAGAATTCCACAAAAAGACAGAGGCCACCAAAGCTAGCATATAGAGCGACTGATTTATATAATTATTTAGTAAACCTCAGAAAAAGGTACATTTGCGCTTAAAAATTGTAATTGGATTTGTTACAACTATTTTACTTCTAACCCTTCTAGTAGTATGCATGGCATTAATGCTTTACTTAATATGTTAGAATACATCTAATTGCCATAACTGAACATTCAATAAATTTCAACAAAAATTTTTTTTTGAAGAAAACTTCATTTAGAAACCAGTAATCTTTAAAACATTTCAGTATTCAATTGAATGTCTGAAGTAGGAATTGAATATTCAGCTGGGCAGTACAGGTAAAAAGCGCATTGGCGAAATCTCAATATTATTTTCTATATTACTTTTTATAGTTTGAATATTGGGTTTACCTCGCATATCAAATGCTGTAAAAAAGCAACAGAAAAAAACGTAAACCAAAAATCAACAAAACACAAAAGTAGCACTGAATCTACAAGAACCTGAAGATAGGTCAAGGCTTTTAAGATATGACCTTTAACTAAAAGGTCAGGTTGAAGAAAGGGGCAGGCCATTTGAAAAGGCTGAAGAGCCAGATGGGCATCCTATAAAGTGAAGGGCCGTCCTGGGCTGCATCAGACTAAGTTAACACTCAAACGTAGCATTGAGTACACGCCATCTGATTCAGCCCTGACCTTTTCATGACCTTTGAAACCTTGCACTAGATGTCAAGGTCGCAGAGATGCAGTTGTCAAGGCATGCGTTTAAAGTTTGCATGCAGATTTCGAAATTAGGGTTGGGGAAAAGGCACCTTACCGCATCGGACAGAAGAGGACTATTTTCAAGAATATTTACCTGTAAATAGAGAAAGAAAGGAAAACATTAGAAACAATACAAGATTTAATCAAGTTACTTTTTTATAAAGATCCAGGGTGACACCTTTTGATACGACCATAGGGTTTCATTTTGTGGCAATTGCTTACAACAGTTCTGGGTGAACAATACATTGCTATCACCCCCCACACAAACAATGGAGGGATCTGAAAAGTTCAAAGTGTTGCCTATTATGGAAGAAACCAATGTGGAAAGAGGGGACAATTACTACGACATATTGATTGGAAATTCAAAACATTGAAATAAACAACGCAATAAAAGTTCAAGGCTGCTATATGAATACTGTAGGAGCATTTTGATCGACTACAGGGCCTACGCTTGTAGCGCAAATAGAAGATTCTTTTATCAGTGAAGCTATTATCAATAAGGGCTGGCATAGGTATTGAACACAACATGCCAAATGGCAAAATGCACCCACATTTCGATACAAGTAATAAGACAAGTTCATGATGTGAGATTTTGTAGGAAAAGCTTGGCAAATTGTCAACTGGCATTTGAACAGGAGACAAATTGATTTTGGAAACTTACCGATTTGCTCACTTACAATGATGGCCTACAAACTGTTTGAGCATAATATTTATAATAGAACTAAAGAACTATCAAATAATTGTGTAGATTGATTTCATAATTTGATATTGGTAAAGCAATGCACAATAACTTGGTAGTCGTTTTCTAAGGTTGTATATTTTCAGGGTGCATTCAAATAAGGCAGCTAAGCCTATTATGCCCAATGGTTGAGATGGATGTAAAACATCCCAAGTTTTAACCTTGACAACTTGGTAATACATATAGCTGTCGGATCTGAATCTTTACAAAGTGATGAAAGAAACTTTTTTAGTTTTTACAAAATCTGATATTCGAGATTCACAATCAGCAATATGATCATGGGCGGTGAACAGTGCCTCTCTAAAGGGTTCAAAAGGTCAAGGTCACAACCATCTTTTCCATTTTCATTAACGTTCTTTTGCACAACAAAAACACCTCGAGGTAAGGCTAGCTCGTACAACTTTATTGGAGATTGTGGGATTAGAAAGAATATTGTTTTATCGAGATCCTGAGGGGTGGGTGTTTTTCAAATGTCACGATGTTCATTGTTGTACATAACGAGATGTTTTTCTAATACTGCACTGGCTAGAAGTAATATATCTTGCTGAGCGCAAAGGTACTATCTACTCTCATATCTTCAAAATAACATCATGGTGAAATCGACTCGTTTTTCATGATTTTCCGGTAATTATATGGTTTCCACTTTTCATTTCCAGGCAATTTCCAGGGCATTTTCTCACATTTTTCTCCAGAGGACAATTTTACACAACATAAATGAATGAAGCTTATCTTATAAGTCAAGAAACAAATAATGAATGGAAATCGAAACTTCTTGATAGCAAAGGGTGAATCCAAAACAGTTACCAGAAGACTGCTAATTTGATAGCATAGCTCCTGCCTATAGTCCCTTTAAGTGACTCACATCCACCTATCAGAATGAGAGTCTCAGTTGGTGTTTCACGGTTGCAAGCTCTGTTATCATGCGTGAGACAATGAAGTTTGAAAATCTAATCTCATTCTAGATCCAGGCCAAAGTTGACCTTTTACTTCAAAGAATTTTTCCTTTTAAGATTTTTTTTTTCATTACTGCACTGATATCGGACCAGACTTGGGCCTTTATGCATTTTAGTCATAAAACACATGTTTCTGTGTGGTACAATATACATGAATGTATACAAATATCTGCTATCCTTGGGTGGAATCAATGTTCGGCACGTTACATCTGTCCCAGAATTTTCTCCTCTTTGATGGTGCCTGTTCTTTGTTAGGTATAGTCATAACAACTCCATTTCTCCGACCCTAGAACTACTGTTCTCAAAGTCTCGTGTAGTCACAACATCACAACCACTGCAGGGAAAACCAGGCACAGTGCAAAATACGTAGTAAACGACACTACATGGTATCCAAGTGTTTTAAGTTTGTTTTTTGTTGTTTTTTTTTAAAAACTTAACCTGCCGAAAGACTTATCATTGAGAGCAAGGTTTGGCCGATCGCCATTCGTGTGATGAAGCAAGGTTCAGCAAGAAGTCAATCTGGTCATCTGAACACCACCAGCGGATTTTCTCCCTTGATAACTGAATCGAAACCACCTGTCCGATAGTGTACAAATTAACCCGAGAACATCTTTACCAAGTTTCTGATATTCTTCCCGATAAGCTTGGTTTTGTTGTCAGGGATTGAATGCACTCCCTGAACCGAATGCAGAACATCTTTTCAGCTCTACGACAACCATTCTAAAAGGCCTTGCTCACACAGGATATCAATGTTTGCAAAGGAAAATATGTTAAAACTCACTTTGTTCATAGTGCAACACGGAAGGACCAACGGTTCACTATGAACCCTTTAAGAACCAATATTCCCAACCAAGAACAGTACTGATCCCCAAATGTGTAAAATCTGAATTTCATCACTTATGTGATCCAATTCAAAAACTGAAAACGATTTAACAATCAAAAAGAGGTAATCTCTCAATGTAAGACAAAATACATCTGACACAACAAATTCTGAAATGCTCACTACAATAACTTTTGCAGTGCACCAGCAACCAAGTTCCTAAAACGCCCTAAAAATAGAACTTTTCATTGCTGGCACGACTCCATTCATAAAGTTACAGAATCGTCAGCAACAGGTGACAGTCACAGCAACGCGAACGTTGTAGAGTACGATGACTCATTCCCCATTCATAAAATGACCGGCAGATTCTGTCAAAGATGAAAAAGTGAGAACGTGAAACAAACCTTGTTCAATCTCCGTCGCAAACGCTCCATATATCACAAATAATCCCCAAAACAGAACTCGGCTAACAAAATAATCCAAACAGCTCCGTAACAACATATCTCAACAACCAAACAACAAATCCTGAAGTTACACTATCACAGTCCACCGCATGATGATCGAACATCGTCTGCGAGAAATATCACCGTGACGACCAAATCATCGAATCCACGATCTCACAGAATCATCCAACGTTTGTTGTAAATCCAGCTTCCACTTGATGCACTGTGCTGCAACAGTTGCACTCATTTGCATAAACCTCATTTGCATAATGCTAATGAGGCTCATTAACATATTTATGAGTGTGGGCGTTGGTTACGTACGCTTTCTGCGAGATCTTACTCGCGGATCTGCGCTTACGTTGTGGGTGTCGAAATCAATATTGCGACGAGTCATGTGACCACTTGTTGCTACCGATAGAATGAACCTGTTGCTTAGCGATGATCTGATGGACTGTTGTTGTTGTTGTTGTTTCAGGTTTGTGTTACGCTTTAAATTCACACCAGATGAGGAGAAAACGTAATATTCCTCAGTTCTGTGTCTTTGTAATAAGATAATCACAAAGATAGGAAAAACAAAGCAGTCTACTTCACGTTTCTCTGAAGTACGATATGCAGAGTGGCCCAAAGAAACTAAGCAACTTTGTATCTCTAACGAATATTAGGTTTTTTACCACATACTGTAAAACGACAACAGTTTTTGTTCACAGGAAGAACCTAGGCTTAAAGGTGAGCCGTAACATACAACATGTAACTATCTCATGATATTCTCACTTCTTGAGAAAAAAATCTTCAAAGTTAGTGTCGCAAAATCAACTAAATCCTTTCAATGATGCTGCACCTATCAACATGTTATAGGTTATAGCCAGCGAATTAGAAATTCCATCGGCGTTCGTCTCGAAAGGAGTGGCCGTCAAGACTTCATTCGATGCTCTTAACGCCTCATTTGGTTTAATTCATTGCCGGCAGTGTTAACGATGCAGACTAATTAAAGGGTGATGTGATTTCTCAATGTTCGGTACTTAACATTTCTTTTGCTACCCGAGTTGAACGAGAAGTACTAGTCGTGGGGGGGGGCTACCAGTTTGTGTAAAATTTTATATGGACTTTGAGATTTTGAGAAACGTATAGTATTCACTCAGAAAAAGTATTAGTAAGATCATTGAGGCAGGTAGTAATCAGAAATTGGTAATTGAAAGGTTTATAGGTTTTCATTTTCCTAACTTTCGGGTGATCTTCTGAACTCGCCAAGATATCTTCAAAGAGCACGTCGTCTGAGACAAAAAGTGCACCAAAAGAGACAAACCCATCTTCACCTCATCAAAAATTCAATTGAATTCCGCCCGAGCCAGGTTCAAGTAATTTAATTTTCAAACAAAAGACCGAAAGGTATGGTTAAAATTCACCAGAGGAGCTGAATGGGAGCATAGAGCAGAGTCAATTCATCTTCTAGCAGATTGTCAGAATGGCTCAATCCCCCTGGACCATTTAATCCACGGAACCCTGAGAAACAAAATGGGCACTTAGCCCCCTAGGTCAATTTATCACGTCATAACGCGAGGACTTGATGAGCATTCATTGCCATTCGGGCGGGATTTCTCATCGTTGTTTAGGGATGGGCTTGATCTGCTTGCTGGTGATATTCTGTGGGCTGGGGAACCACAGGGTAAGACAATGACCGAATTTATCAAATGTCTGAAATGTGTCAGAACCTAGACTTCGCGATAATCTAGATAACCCCAAAGTACTTGGCAATCTATTGTTAGAATTTCTCGTCCAAGTTTGCTAAAAATACACAATGCACTAAATATTGTTCTATTAAAAGACAAAATATACAAGGCTGATATTGAGGCAATATCGAATCGTACTTTTTACTATAGGGAGAGTAGCACTCCGAGATTTGGTTGCCATAACAACTAGACTTACTCCACCCAATGGTAGTATTTCTACGCACTACTATCATTCAATTTAATGATTACTCACATCGAGAGTATAAAGCTGCTTTATTATTGCAATTCTTGAAAATTTCTAAAAAATGCAAAATTTAAACGATTTTTATTTTACCAGATTTTGTAATTTCCTTCAGATTTCCAAATTTTTTTTGGTGATTTATGAAGCCATATCTCAACAGAAGGTCTTTTCAGTGCAATACTAATACCAGCCAATTAATAACCTCCGTACATTTGACATTATCTAGTATTTTTCATTAAATAAAGGGTAACATCATTCAACCATAATCTTTTATTTCATTATCGGAAAAATTCAAATGATTACAAGGCTAAATGCCTTATAGTCAGATGTGTACTGTACCGAGTTTACCCCCCCCCCCCCCCTGATTTCTGCCTGAAGCAACTCCGATATTGTAATTTTGTTAACCGGTAAGAAGAGAAGGAAACTTGATGCGAGGAGTGATGCAAAAGTGTAATAAAGTATAATTACTCTCTAAAGTTAGGGACAATAAAGTTAAAGAACTACTTTGCCAGATAGTGTGTGGCGGCTTGTAAACTGCACATACATGTACCTGCACCTACTTTCACCATCAAACTTGTAAACATAACACCTCAATTCTAAGTCGAAGCATGCAACGAAGAAAAAAACCATCCATCGACCACACCCACCCTTGATTACCATGAGAGACAGAAACCTGTGAATGATGCAAAAATAATTGCATCCGAAATGCTTCTTTCCTCTGAAGTACCATCTTCAGGCCATTCAAAAAGACAATGTGACTAATGTGGTAGGAGACTTCAAGTCGGAATGGGAACTCATCCTTTGAAAGCGACAAAAAGAAACAAACATAGCGCTATTTATTGTCTTCGGTCCTAAGGAGAATCAGAACTATATTTAGATCTAAATGTTAGACAACAGTTCTTCCTCTTCTTCTTCAAAGTTCACATGGATTTGGAGTGATTTCAATTCGACTGGCATTACAATACAAATCGGTCATAAATGTGCACATATTTTCATTCAAGTTAGGCCGAAACGGACAAAATAATATCATTTGTCTTCACGTTGTCAAGATCGTCATCGGATGTTTCGATTAGCTCTTCAGTCTTTGGAGGAGAGATTATCTAATTGTCGTCAATCATTGTTGGGAGTAGTATGGGTTCTTTTATTCTTGGCTTTGTCATCTCTTAATTAACGAGAAAACAATTAGCGATGCAACAGTGCGTGTAACAAGGTGCAAGAGGACCCAGACTGACAGATAGAAGCAGTGCTATATTGTTTTATTTGTGATTTATCTGCATTTTACTTTGACAGACTGGTAAGGGGATGGGGATGCTGATAAATTTTGTGGTGGGAGCCTTCCTCTTATTGCACAAAATGAACACCAAAGAAACTGGAATCAATGGATTCCTGGTTTTGTTCAGTTATAGATCAGACTAACTATAAACTCAATATGGCCGCCATGGTGGTGGCCATCTTGTTTGAGTGGTGATTAATTGATGAGCACCAACATATCCAATATGGCTGCTGTGGTGGCCACATTGGAAAATACAACTGTTGTTCCCGAATATTTTTCCACAAAACCACAATATTGAATTGCGTGGACCGGTTATTGATCGAGGGTTTGATGAGAAACACTCCAGGAGAGAGACTAATCCAATATTTGGGGTCAGGTTTTCGTGGTGGGTAGTTGTTTCTGTCGAGGTTAACCTGGTACGCGAATACAAACCTTTGAAAGGCATATTGTGATAATTGTTAGCTGCTGGCAAAATTGTCGAAAGTGTTTTTTCAAGCGATTGTTGTAAAACATACTTTTGATACTTGACATTTTTGAGTTGATTTTTTTTACAAATCAGGCCTCCTTAAAATTTGCATCTAGAGGAGTATTTGTTTTCGTTGTTATTTCCAGTTTTAATATATTTACCAAGAAGGGGAAAATATAAATATTTACACCTCTTAGTGTACAATTGTTCATTTCTTATATTTCATGTCCAAATTCATGTCGGAATTCTCCTCCTGAGCAAGAAAACATGTATTCTCTACGACCCCACCCTAAATAATGAGGGTCCATTACTCGCGTAAATCTCCACTCATCGATCCGTCCCTCTATTGATTGATTGGCAAGTATAGGTAATCTTTGAATATTCTAGTTTGCTGAGAGTATATCGAGTGGGTAGCGAGCGGGGACTGTACCAAGGTATTGATGTACACTGCTTACAATCGCTACTTCCTTTTATAAACAATGTCTTGTTACTAAAAACAGATGAACACTTGGCTCATCAACAGCATTATCTTCCAGGCTTTATTGAAAGGTGTAGCTTTATGGATTAGCTTTATGGATGCTGATTAACCCCCTAGGTGCTGGTGTCGCATCAGTTGCAGAAAAGGTTGTTTTACACATCAGACTCTACAAACCATAAAACTCAAGTAAACTTCCCATACTCCACAAACAGCATTTACCAATGCTAAATAACAGATGTTCAGATCTGCAACTACCAACTTAACTGCACACAGCATCAATACACACCACACTCAACAAACACTAGTACTCGAACTTGGGACAACCTTCCCACGGATAACAACATTTTTATCAGACAAACCATAAATCACGTCGGCCCGTATCCGAGGAGGGAATTACTAAACTCTTTAATGAATGATTTAATTAACCGGGGAACTCACTCGTAGAGCCTCTTAATGAGCCAGCATTATGTGCCGGGTTCAATTTTTCCCTAGTGGATATTATGAGGTGATTCGCATTCACAGCCACGGCTTTGAGATGCCCGTTTATGGGTTTCAAAGCTCTGGAAGAATTTTTGCATTTGAAACGGATTTTGGTGGTTGCACATTTGACGGATGGACTCTAGGTTGCATTTTAAACCGCTTTTGGGGTGTGTTCAGTGAGCCCATCCAGTGTGGCTCACTCATAGAGGGTGCGTACAACCCTTGAAAAAGTTAAAGTTAGGATTCTTCAAGATTTGTTCCAACTAATACACGCACAAAGTGCTTTGGCATCCTTGGGTATTCCTTGAGAATCGCCTGCTTTTCACTGCATCATCTCTTCAACGGAGACTTCCAGCAACAAACCGCATTGAGAAGTTGAAAAGCCCTGAATACAATGCATACCTAATTGACACAAAATGCCAATTAAGAGGCGTTGCATAATGAACACAGAAGCTGCGCACTATCGGTAAAATTGAACTTTGACATTTCAATTCCGATTCATATCAGACAGTAAATTGATTTAAGCCTGTATTTTCCTTTTTCAAGACGGATGAATATCGGATCGGAATAATAGTTAACACAAACTGTTCACCTTGTTCTCCAGGGAAACAAAGTCTAGCCTCATTGAGAAACAAGTCTGTGTTGTGATATTTGTTTTAATCGTCATGGCAATAGAAGTTTAACATAAATTTGTTGGGAATCATTTCGATGCACTTTAGTGGAGAAAAAAACTTTGACTTTAAACACCTTGTGCTCCTGATAGATCTTAAACAGCACACAACAAATCTTATGCACCTGATAGACATTGTGCACCCGACATATCATATGCACCTGAGTGATCTTAGGCACCCAACAGAGCTTATGCACCTGATAGACATAATGCTGCCGACAGACCAAAGCACCTGATTGATCTTGTATCGGAAATGCAAGGACACTGACAAGTTTTGTACTAGACCTTGCTATACGGTAGCATTGATCAGTGACGCTAAGTTATTGAATATTTCGATACTGCAACTTATAAGTTGTCTGCGATTTCGGCAAATGACTTATTACGTTATGATTACATAACGAACAAATTTGCAGCGGTAATTAGGACATACTTAACGAGAAAGAATTGATTCGTTTCCTGTTAATTATCGGTGTGTTATTTCTTTTCACATCCCCATGGATTTTCAGAACAACATGGGAATCCACTTGGGAATACATAATATCATTACTTTACTGATTGAACACAGTGTGTTCCAAAATTCTTGAAATCTACACACGCAATTTCAAATCCATATAACTCCTTCTCTAAACCTGTTACCTAAAAAGTCACAACTTTTTCACCTCAATGACTAGAAGACATCAACCTTTTCATTGATGAAGCTTCTTTATTAATCAAAACTGACATTCAGATTCATTCTAGTTGAAATTTAACAAATTGATATTCTGCACAACTGCATCTTTTAGGATCTGACATTTCTTGCGCATCGCCATTTTGTTGACTGAAGTTGATCAATAATTTCACTTTTCAGCCTATGCATCAATGTATTGTATCACCAACCAAGTGGAGATGAAATTATTCCCTAAAAATTCCATATTTCTTACAGGTGTGGCTCGATTCTTATTTTATCAAATTTGACCTAACTGTGAACCAATGATGTCACACAACCACAGGACGAGGACAAGTGACATTACATTCACTTACTTTGAATAAAATTAAAACATCCGCACTAACCATAGACAGTAATTTAATGACCCCACCTAGAATTTGGAGACATTCAGAGCAAAAAAAAAATTTTTAGATAATGTCGAAAACTCCCACAGGGCTGGAAGAAATTATTTTCAACCTAACCATTGCCTTCGAGTATCACCACTGTAGCAAATTAGTTCAACAACTTTTGACAAGATAAAACCCCCGGGTGAAATTTTTCAAGATCTGCGTTTTGCCCGAGGTTACAATTGTGATTCAGTGATTAAATTATTAGAGCAGAAGTAAGTTTCGTCATGAAGGATCAGTTCGACCTTGAGCTGTCAAATGTTGAAGGTCAAGTTGGCTTTTGTCTTCAGCTAAAATTTGCCTTCTTCAAGTTTATTTTTTGATTTCTCGTTTGAATTTCTCATTCCAGGTAGATTTATCAGAATGCAAACATCATTGCTAATTCCAAATGTTGATCAACGAAGTTCAAGTTTTCAAACAAAAGAAATTTGCAGAAGACAGGTTGCATGAAGCAGATTTGCTCGAGGTGACAATTGTGATTCCATGATTAGATTTATGACAGCTTGAAGGAGGGTAGGGCAACCTTGGGTTGTCAAATCAATAGAGTTCAAGTTCAGATCCCTTTTTGAAATGTAATTTTGAATTTTTTTCTGCACGGCCTGAGGCAGAGGAGGCAGGGCCCAGGGGCAAGGATTATTGGTCTGCCTCGGTAGCAAGAGGGTTAAGTTCATATTTATGAATTGTCACAAATCGTGGGGTAGATATGAGGGTCAAAGCTGCCGTTGTTTGAGGCAAAGACATCTGAGTAATACACTAGTATACTCACAAACTTCAAAAAGATTAAGTGGCACCATCTTCAGACCAAAACCTCAAACAATAGCACTATTAGATAAAAGAAAGAAGACGTTTTCATTGAAGGACAATAAAATGGTTGAACCTGGAAAAATATTTTTGGTCCAAAAACCTACTTGAGGTAGTGATTGTGCAGACTCACAGAGCAATGAAAACATGATCACTTATCATCCCAAGACAAATCTGAGAGCAGCCCCTCTCTGCCCCTTTAAATATTTGCCACAGCCTGAATTACATCAAATGAGAAGATTCCGACTCTCCTGCCTCTCATCAAACCTTAACGCAATGCCTGTGAAATCCTTCACTTCATCGCTGATTCATTCGAAGGAGTGTCTGTTTTAAGGTTTGTCTTTCAAAAGTAATCCGAACCGGTCATCATAAAACGGAGAATTTATAAAATTTATCACGCTAATTTAGCATCTTGTGTTCCATGGTTACCAATTTGATATTTTACACCACGATGATTTCTCGTCTAATTAAATTCGTGCAGATTTGGTTTCTTTTCAAATTAACGCTTTATTTGAAGTTAGAACGTTGGAAGAAAATGCTACATCGAATTGCAACCCACAGGATCATAGGGATCACTCGTGTTACAGACATTGAGCATGAATTAAGAAGGGGCTAGCAGTCAGCTGAATTGATAAGTTTCTAAGGGTACCTATCCGTACACTTCACTTCCTTGAGGGTACGTAAAACGTAACCCTTTGGCAGAGATTCCTGGTAGATATAAAACCACCCATATCAAAACCATCTCAGTGGGAGTGAACACGGTCCTCAGAACAGCAGGCATTGAATGAACCCGCTCGATTACTTCAAAATAACTTTGCCAGCCCATGCATCAACGTCGATATAATTTGAACGAGCACGCACATACAAATGACACGCGCCTTTTCGATATCTATCCATTTTGATCACCGGTCACATTGATCGCAGTTGTCGTCATGAAAATGTGAAAATCAGCAAATAATGCTTCGTCACCTTCCTAAATGACGTTGTCAACTGTTTAGTACGAGCAAATGTAACTTCGTTAAAAAACGATTCTGTCAAAAATGTTTTTGTATAGTGTTGAATGAAAAAGGTACTGGTAGTAACTTCCTCAGAAGAATATTCAAATTTGATACAAATGAATTGCAATTTGATTGAGTTAGCATCCACTGTTTTCTGGCTCTATATTTAACCCTTTATAGACAGGCCGCGGGTGGCTCAGGGATGAATAATGGAGTGTAAGAAAATGTTCTACCAGACCCTTCTACTTGGACAGCATATACAAGTCTGATACGAAGAGTCTTCTGTAATTGCAAAAACAGTTTTGTTATGTGTCTGCACATGTAGGATAAAATGGTCATTAAGGATTATTGTAATCCAGGGAGCCGCTGTGGTGTAGTGGCTTGGACTCTCGACCAGCGGTCAAGAGGTCCCGGGTTCGATCCCCACTGTCGGCATGAGACTGTAGACAGGTCTCACTGTTTTACCTCTCTGCACCAAGGTGTATAAATGGGTACCGGTCAGAAATGCGCTGGTTGAGCAGCTCATCTGTGGTCTTCTGAACGGTTTCAGGACAGACCGGGGTTGAACTGAAAATCACATGATAACCTATATCGTAGTTGATATCAGACTATAAACCAACCCTAAACTTTAACTTTAACTTTTTAATCAGTCACAACAGGATGGCAAAGGCAATAACATGATATAGACAGGTGCAACGAGGTGAAACGTGAAGGTCTTTTCTTGCAAAAATAGCATTCAACTCTTTACAAAGGCTTGCAATCATCCGTTGGTAACTGAAGTCTGCGTAATGAAGGGTTGAAATACAGCATCATGATAAATCTATCAAACTGCCTTCATATCAAGGGAGAGGGAGTGTGCTCAAATGAAGGAAGAGCATTATTAAATGGTACTGGACAACGAAATGAAATTATACGTTGTAAAACAAATTATCGCCGCCATAACAAAAACTACGACAAGAAACATATCTAATGGAATGGTCCGATTAGGTCACCTGACCTAATCATGGTCGCCAAATGAATTAACGTCCAACAATGGCTGCCCTAATGACAAAGAATGACTACGTAATAGTCGAGGAGTCCATAACGAAGTGAGTATTTAGAACAACGGAGCCAATTGTCTTAGGAACAATCACTTAGCTAATTGCAGAGGGCAGAAACAAAGAATCATGAAGTTATGCTCGGAAGAGTGGACATTTGGCAAGCTTTCAAACTGACACAATCATTTCATATCCATTTAGCACCCCTCAAGTGATTGAAAATTGCAGCTATTTGGGCACAAGCTATGAATGAATTGATAGTTGCATTACACCAGCCTAGAATATGTTTAAGTGATACGTAAGTCTTGGGTGACAAGATGACCACAGGTTGTATAAGGTCCATCTTTCCAGCCGCCTCTTATTTTCTGGCCACCTTTTTTTCAGCCATTTTGTGTAAGAACACTGATATATGCTACATTGTCCTTTCAGGATCGCCATGTTATCAAATGACCTCTCTGTCTTCCACTGAAAGGACCCAACACAAGACACATCATCGTCGTTGACAGATAATAGGCCACACTCCCAATAGCACCTCTGAGAATTTCACCGGCATAAAACAAATGGTTATGGTGCCAAGATGACGAAATTAGAACCTGGGTCAGGTACGGCGGTTCTTATCACGGTCATGTGATTTATAATGGCCCCCCGAACCTACCTGTCATTTCGGCATACGGACCCAGGGGTACGTTTATCAGCATTACAGCTTATTCAGGCGCACCTCGGCAAATTGGTTTTTGCGCCTCATTTTACTGCATCAATGCGGCGATTTATTTCGACGTGACCCTAAAGGTTAGACGTTCTTATTTGTTCACACACTCTTTTGAAAGAAGGTTTCTGAGCTTTGGTTATTTTTCAGCCATCACAATCAAAATCCGTAGAGGTTATTCAGTGAAATAAAAAAACAGAGTTTTTCACAATCTCAAAACCGTTTGCTGAAAAACCTCTTCAGTGGTGCATATGTGTTGGCCTCAAAAACACCTTGTTTGGTCGAAATGATATCCAACGCTTTATATGCCCCAGTAAAAAGATGGTGATAAAAGTAACACTCGGCCAGACGCACCTTACGAAAACCGTCTCATCCCTCCATCATTATGGCCCATTTCCTTCGGAGATAACAAGATTTTGTCCTGATCTCCATTTTACTACCAGGATGATACCACCTTGATCGTCCCACGCCAGCAATTTGTTCCTACAGTTAGGATTCGCACAATGAATTGGCCACGGTGGATAAGGACTCCATAATGAAGTCTCGGGTTGATTATCGCAATATCTTGTCTGCGAGGGTGGCGGCGTTAATTAATAGTCCCTTGACCCGCCGATTCTATAACATTCCGCTATCGGAACGAACTTGCACTGGTCGTAAACTGACCATCATTGCAGAGTTAAGACCCATGTTGTGGAATCAATGATGGACATGGAGTATAGAGAGATATTCCAGTTGGTGTTTTCACCCCCTTTTTGGTTGATTCTTGTCCACATTTTGAGATTTCTTAAAATTACTGTTTCATTTACATAGTTTGTTTCAGATAGCTTCTGGTGGAATTATGGAACTGATAGTGCATTCTCATCAATAGGTGACAATATATACAGTAGAACCGCTCTATTAAGGACACTTCGGGAGATGCTGTCCTTAAGAGAGAGGTGTCCTGATTAGAGAGGCCAAAGTGTTTGCCAAGGGAGGTTCCGGTGTATTGTGAACATGACCAGTTCTCAACAACGCTGATAAATTCAGAGAAATCTGATCACATCAAAGGAAAACTGATGCAAAATTTTACAAATTATGAAAGATCAAATTTCAGAACTTCGAAGAAAGTCAACTGAATAAAGACCTAGAATAATTCCAAACAGTGCTCCGAACCACAGCCGTGAATACCATGCCACACATTAGCACCTTCCGAATTAGAGATCAAAGTCTAATACAGACATTAACATTCCGTGCGTGCACCGAAATTGACGATTTAAGCATCGCGAAGTCATTGGCGGCCATTAACGCAAGGTGTTGATGGCCAGTGTCGATTTCACCGCCCATGACTCAGGCGAAATTTTATAAATTTTCGAGTTCGGTTTTCTAACAATCCAGAATAGTTTTTCCGACAGCGTACAAGATTTGCATCAAAATACCGCTGTAATTTTTCCCATGCTATTTTGCTTTAAACACTCCACTGGGACGCCTAATCATAAGATTGCATGATAACCAGGCGTTTTGTACCACCGCTATTTTCACGTTGGCGGTTTTTGTCCATTTTCTGCCGTGGAAACACTCCTAAAGGTGTCGTTAACGTTCCAAGGTGTAAATTTGCTGCAGCATGTAATTCATCGTTTGTATTCGTATGAGGACCGTTAGTTTTTTATTAACCCTTCCCTTTGCTGGAAACCACAAAACCTATGCAAAAGAAACAACCATCAGATAGAGAAGGGAGGGATGGAATTCAGTTTTCTGGACACTATAGGCCTATAACTGCTGTTGGATTTGAGAAAGATGCCCATATTTTAGTGAAATTTAGTATTATCTGACGAATTTGCTAATTTGGAATTCGGACAAAGCCTTTTTGTATATCTGGAAAGCTATCCCTCTTCCCTATAGGGTCGGAACAGCGCCTGAGAATTCTAATTCTAATTCAAATTACCAATGACTGAATTTTCCCTTTTTATGAATGCATTCTTAAAGAGAGAAAGTCCCTTGGTAGAGACTCGACACAATGTGCATGAAAATGCTTGGGTAAAAAATCGATTGTAATGACATTTTATTTTCAAACGAAATTTATTCCTGGCGCAAGGCGATAATTCTCAAATTACTCCGACTCCAATTGTATAGAATAACGGAGACGCAGTTGTGAAACAGAGATAGTGCTGGAGTTGTAATATGCGGCTGCTTCAATGAAATTTGATTAAGGAATTGTTGTTTTTTTTACTAATTATCAGTTGACTGCTGTATACCAGCATCCCGGTTGAACCTGGTATTTGATATGATCCGGTGACTGTTTTATGTTCAGGTGGCTGTCAGCCAAATGGTTTCAAAGGTACTTTTAAGGTTTTTCGGGCAATTTGTCCATTTTTTTAAAAGTCATCGAGAAAATGCTACATTGGGATAGACTGCTTACGGTCGAGCTTTCGGAAACTGATAGCTCCGTCCAGAGGGCAGATAGGTGCAGTCTTGTTTATAACGTTTAGAGCAAATCAATATTTACCCAGAATACACCACTGAATCATGTACTTACTTTCCCACGTGAGAACTCTCATAGGTATTGCAAGTAGCAATAAGCATTTTCAGTCAAGGCCACGTTGTCAAGGATGGCAGTGTTGCCATCTGGGAGCAGATACACAAATAACATTATCGGTGAGGTTGTGGTACAATATCGAGCCTCTTCTTTCAACAGCAGACGTTGATCCCAGCGATAAATCACAAGTTGTTGCAAAATCGCAATACCGCCCTAGCAGTTGCTCAACACAATACAACATCATAACCGCCATTTGCACGTCCAGCAGATACATTATAACGCAGCTGCATTTGCACAATTTACGGCGGCCATTTTGAAGAATCATTAGCCACCTCTCAAGTACGGAGCCAAATCCTTCAATTATTAATCATTATCTTTTAAAACATAATTGATTGTTTCGTTAAGTTAATGTCACGGTGGCATCAATTACTGTCTGTCTGTTTATGGACGACAAATCACTGCGGAAAGGCCAAATGAATAGTTTCTTATAAGTAGCACAGAATCCTGGCTTTTAGTGAAGGGGCTGTATGGGGCCAAGAAATGCCAATTTCTTCATGATAGGTCAATACATGTTGGGGAAATAGAAGGGCCAAGTCATCAAGTACAGTCACACAGCAACTATCTTCTTTTGATTTAGGTCGCTGATCGGCGTATAACCACAGCGAAAGGGATAAAACATGAAATTATCAATTCATAGTACTGTCGTGGGAAAGTGGAACACATTCTTTATTAATGGGCAATTTCTGCAAGTTGTCTTTTCATAATTCATGAGAAACTAGGAATTTATTTCAAATAGCCTTCATTGTAACCAGCATGCGTTTTACAGCTTTTGCCTGTCCCGTGCCATGTCCGAGCGTGTTGTCGCATAAAGTACAGGATGCGCATTAATTAACGACATAAGATTATGAAACTGCAGAGCTTGAGGACTCTACTTCGACAGAGGAGATAGTGAAATACGATTTTGGGATCGCATAAAAGTGATACTACTGTACACTGCCAGATTTTCACTGGTGTTGGATGTTCACGGATTTTGCTCATGAACTATAAGCAAAAAGGAAATTGGAAAAATCTGAAAAGAAAATTGTTATCCGCCAAAATAAGATTTGAAATTTTTTTATCGTTTTCAAAAAAGATGGCAAGAAAATTTGACAGTTTACATTATTTTGCTATTTCTTGGGCACCAAACGCTGCTTTTTGTCTCCTGCTAATTAAAATTAGCTAATTTACAAACTTTTTTTGCTGATAATAAGACGTTTCAGCATTGTCTTTTGAAGCTTCCTCACCCAAGTCTCATAGTGAAACCGGCAGAGTACATTCCACATTTTCTCCGCCACCACAACATTAGTCTTATCTGCCGTTCCCACACCGTCGTTTACTCACACCAAAGAGACAAATTTTTCGCGTGAATGAGAAGTAACGGTCTTATACGGATTAACGCCGTCTTCAAAATATGATGAGGGGCGATGATTACTGCGAGTGTGTTCAAGATCAACCAATTGAATTAACCCTCTATTTATGATGAACGTTCTTGGTAAATGTTGTGGAGAGGAGGTCTCGGTCTCAGCGCTGCACAAACCTTAGACAGAAATTGCTGCAACTAGCGATTATGATACTATGTGCACCAACTCCTACTGGGACTCTACTGGGTGCCACTGGACTTACACTGGTTATCACAAGTTGTCAAGGTGATTGATCAAAATCACAGTCCCCACACCAACTTTGAGCCAGTAGTTGCAATCCACTGCCAGTATGCTGCAGCGAGGGCCGCCGATTGATAAAAATTCTTCACAAAGTTTCAATAGGAATGTTCATAAGTGAGACATGGCTGACACGTTCTGCCCACAGTGGTAATCCCACGTTACAAATGTGACACCAAGCAAACCACTCGGGACTCCTCAGAGTCAAATTGCCTCCACACGATCGGGTGTGACACAGGCGAGATTAGGTATGCGTGGTGCAGCAGCGCAACGTTTAACATGACAAGTCGGAGCGCGCGAGGCTAAGAAGTCTGTCGCTAATCACTTCCTAGGGATATTGAATTTTATGAGGCATAGAGTCGCTTGTCGTGCTTGTCAGGCAGACCATGATTGAAAAATTTATTTGAATAGTTGCAGATTCTGTGCATGGTTCGGACGGCCGTGGTTTCTTGTGTTGTTGGTTGGAATTATAGAATTGTAGAATGAGGTGGGTCTGGCTTCTAACAGTGAGTCAAATGGACTGACTGCACGCACGACATTGTAGTATGGAAAACTATGCACCATCAATTCTGAGTCCAAAACCATATATTTGCAAAATATATAACTCAAAAAAATAACCCTGGCTTACAGCAGCCTGGGAGATACCATTGACATGAGAATGCACGGTATGTCGTGTTGATTGCGTCTGCCAACAGACATTAGTAGGTGAAAATTTATGTTTTCCCGAAGATCGATTCTTTCTTCGCAAAAAGCAAGCAAAACCTGGCACAGATTCACTGAATCACTGCAACAGATACCGAATGATCACGCACGATAGCTACGACTTGCAAAACATAGAAGCGTTTCTGATGTTTCTGTATTTTCACGCTTACGTTTAACACTTTCGGTTTACCCTTTCATGGAATTAGAAAAAATACAGTTGATTAGAAATGAAATGAAACTAGAGGCCTGTCCCAACAAGACCAAATTCCCCCAAATTACATGAAGAAGGTAGCAATTTGCCTTGAGGATGTTGTGAACTCAAAGCCTTGCATGTCAAAAAGTACTGTAGTCATTATCATTTGACACGGACTGTAGGCCTCCTCATCAAAAGGTAGACCAGGGAACATGTTCTGTGTTCATTTTATCACTTCCCACACTTTATCACGAAATCTTACAAGCTAAAGGATAACATCGGGTGAAGACATCGAATAAATCAAAGTTTTCCCGCTTGAAATTGACAGGCCAAGGTTGAAATATAATTGACTAGCAAGTGGATAAGATCGGAGAAGGTCTGGTTTTTTATCATGGAAGTCTTGTTAACAACAGGTTAAAGATCTCCATCAGGGATGGGCAAAGAACTAAGGGAAAGCTTTTGTCTGCAGAACGATCTCAAACCGATGAAAGGGAGAAAATGTGCTTGTGAAAGCTCTATCCTGCCGCAGACTGGCAAGGAATGGATATTTTCATAAACTTCCCCACTCCTCTCCAGAAATCGCATGGTGCAGTTAGAATATTTTCAGGATGAACTTTGCTTTTGCCTAGACTGACAAATAAACAGTTGAAAGCAGATCTAATGGTTTCAGGCGTCAGTCGCAACGCCCAAACCCCCTCCCCACTTCCCCGATAGGCACACTATTGACATGTTTCATGAACGTTCTCCAGTAAATGGTTCACAGAATGATCACAGCACCCAAACCAGAAACCATCAGGAATGAATAAAACTGCATATGGAGCTGTTAAAGCCTCCTTCCCCTTGAATTTGTGCTCACAGTTGCGGCTACGTTTCTCAACCAAGCAACACTGTCACTGACTGAGCAGCAATTTCGTAGTAATTTTTCAAAACCGCCAATCAAAACAAAGGCGTATAAGTCCTAATGAAATGTGGAAAGGTTAACAAGGATACTGACTGGTTCTTAATTACAATGCCAAGACCAATAAAGATAAACTCAGAAAGAAATATATGAACTTTTGCAAACATTTCCATCACCTGCCGTACAAAGCCAAAGCTGTTAAAAATAGTGTAGAAAATTACGACCAGATCAGGCAGGTATTTGTTGCCCGATATACCTCCAAACACCCTCTATTTTTTGCATTCTTTCTGTTTTTATTCCAAAATATGTTCTCAAGAGTTCTCGTTCTAGGCTCTAATCAAGCGTAAACAGAATCGGAGATGAGGGTTGCGGTGTGTGAGTTCTTGTAAGAGTGGCGCTACTGAATGAGTGCTGCCTTCAGCCTGCATCGACTGAGCCGAATCCATCACAAACTCTAGGTCTGCAAGATAAGGCTAAAATGTAGGCCATAACCAAGGGGACTGGTCAAGGATTTGGTTAAAATGTCAGCGGTGCACCCGAGCCGTGTTTTTTTCAGACAACCAATACCGACAGTGTGGTATCAATGTCTATTCTAAAGGCCTTCAGACCTAACACTGAAATGTGTTATGACTGCTTCGGTACCAACACCAGCGGTTGTGCCGTAACACCAGAACTGCTGCTGCCAAACCGAGGCGCAATGTACTTAGCGAAGAAAACAGCACATGCATCAATATCAATTTTTTTCCATTCGCAAGCAGACTAAACCTGCTGCTACTCAATAATACCGGTACATGTCCGGTACTTTGAACTGGAACATTCTGTTAGAGCTTAAAGGTTAAAGACAAATCAACAAAGGTGAGATCAGCAGACATTTACTCAGGTAAAACTTTTTAAATGCATTCTAAAATCAACTCCGGCAAATAGTTTATGATATTTCATCTTTGTTGGGTCACTGAGTGCAGATTGGCTACAATAATGCGCCCAAATCAGCGTATTTTTTCAGACAAATGACTTGACTTCAACTAAAAGCTTTCAAAGCATCTCTTCTATTAGCTGCATTGGTGGTAAAAGAGGGCCACATTATGATGGACTGTTAACTGGCTACATGTAATTGTATCGGCCTGTACTAAGTGCCCAAAGAGGCCTGGGTTTGGCTCGAATTAAAAGCATGTTCAAGAAGAGATACATGTAACTGAAGGCTAGAAGCCCTGAAGCATGCATGGACACCAAAGATGCCTTTACTCTGACTAGCATCTTTGGTTTCAGGGATTGTCCATCTTGATTTCATCATTGCTGAAAGATGGACATTTTGTTGAACATTCCTGAGAGATGAACATCGCTCATTGCTGAAAGACACACATTTTGACCCTGCAAGATACTCATTTCCTTGCATGCTGCTTCTTTTTGTCGCACAGAGCAGAAACTATAGTCGCATGTGGCAGGAATAAAAATTGCTTGTTTTCACAGTGAAGGCTAAAGGATATGACGAAGATATTCAATGAACTTCTCAAAGTTCCAAAAACAGGTGTTTCTTGGTGCCCAGCCTAGCAGCATATCCCATTGACTCAGGAAGAAACTGTCTGATAAGGCAGTTTCATATTCCCATTCTCAAATTTACAGGTGAAAACAGTTTTTTGAATGAAAACTGACAAAACCAAGGTTGATAGGTTTTCTTAGCAAAAGATCCACAAATCACGTTGAGTAGGTCTATGTTGAAGTGTAGGAACACGGTCAATGTTTGAATACAGGCTGTAGTTTGTGTGGAAATCGCGCTTGTGGGTTGGAGCAGGTATAATCAGGATTTGACCAAAGAGCTGAAGTAATGCATAATCCCAAGCAAGTGCCAAAAAGTCTGTGACGAATGATCTGGTGGTTTTCCCAACATTCCTTTTAAGTGGAATGGTCACGAGAAATGTCAAAAACATAAGAATGTGTCAGGCCTACAAGTTAGAATTTGATAGGATTTTGATCATGGAGTTCAGGAAAGTTCATCTGTACAGAAGGGGCACAGCCCAGAGGGCCTAAGGATTGGCAGACCCACAGACACAAACTGTGAATGAAATTGAATAGTCCGCAAATAAAAAGGATTTTTACAAAAGAACTTTAGTGTTTTCTTTTGTTTTGAACAGATCGTTACAAAAGAATCTAGCTGAATACTTGTTTTTGCAACAGGTACTGGGTAGGCCTACCTGAAACCCTTGAAATCATTAATGGAATCACATCGGTACTGTCGCCATTATTCTGACTTCTAGACACGTCGCCGATAAAACCAGTGACCCCCATCCAGTAGCGTATCTGAAAACCTCATTCAGCAGTCGAACTTGATGACAAGTTTATCCAAAATCATGTCAGCATCGTTACTTAGAAACTTGCTAGGGTATCATGAAATGGGTATGTCCGAACAAGAGAAGAGCCACAAAACTGAGCATGTTCAAATGGTAGAAGAGCTACACACTTTCTTCGAAAGGGAGACAAGATTGACCACATCGTCAATAAGTTTTGTTGATCTAACGGCTCAGATACACTTACCCTTTTAGCTTTGTGCCCCTGACACGATTGAGGGCCTGTTTGTGACCCATAGGCCTATAGAACTAACAAAGTCAACAGAGGGCCTGTCCAAACCCAGCAGACAAATACTAGAACCACATTTTATTTGGGGGGAATTCAGATCAGGGAAACGAGAATTGAAGAAGGAGTGGTGTTTGTGCCATAGAGTCACAAGCAAAAGTCTCAACCCTTGGATCAGAGGGTTTTATCAATGTCTCCTTCTGATATTGGGCGAGTCACTCGCATCTATAGCTCTCAAATGGGACACAGAACCATGATTAATTGTGCAAGGCCGGTCATCTGACCAAAGTTCCCTGGCAAAAGTTAACATCTTGTGGTAGGCAGTCTTTACTAAAGACCAAGCCACTTGAAAACCAAATGCTACGAGACTTCACACACAAAAGAAACGAATTGGATCAAGTTGCTATATATACTCCGATTTCTAAAATAATCTGTTGAGTATTTTTATTCTAAACTTGGAACGTCTTCAGATGATCCATTACAGTCTCAGAAATGTTACAGAATTCTTGCATGAAGTGATAACACAAACTCCCACACCTAGGCCAAGCAATTAGTATCGTGATAATGCACCAAAGCCTAAGCATAAATCTTCCCACAATAACCACAGGTAGAAGCACAACAAGGCACAACATCGTACCATACACCCCACAACATAGAAATAGTTTGCACACTATGTGTAATCTATGAGTACACGATTCTTGGAAGCGTCTCTGACAAAGCCTACAAGTTGTTCATTGAACACTTTTCTATTCTGTCTTCTGACTAACTCTAAGCCCCCAGCAGTCCTACATCTCATCCGCCCCAAAATAAGTCTGGTCTAACCGGTTCCTGGTTGTGGCTTACAGCAATTCAAAAATTACAGCCGTAGCTATTTAACTCGCCTCACCAACAAAGAGGAACATCAACAGTTCGCGTCAACAGCTCATCAAATTGCTAAACTTCAAAAACTGGCATGCTTTGGAAAGCAATATTCAACGAGACGACCAACAACAAACTGCAGTATGTTGAAGACATCCTGTAGCTACAATCAGTCCTTCAAATTAGTTGTATGCCACCACTTGCTACAATACTGGTTCTCTATTTTTAATCAACAAATTCCAAACACATTTCACAATGATTTAGTATGCTTCTTATAGACAAAGTATCAATTTCCAGAGAAAAAACACGTATTTTTTCCACCACATAATAAAGTGATCTCAGTGCTAATTAATTACTACAAAAACATAACTAACAAAGTTTGATTAAGTAATTACAGAACAAACACTAATTATGAAATAAATCATATCCACAAATTGGTAAGTGCTGATAAAACACTGGACCCTGGATAGATTCAGCCAAAGTGTCAACAAAGAAAAAAATAAAGAAAAATCAATTTGTCTTTGGCTGGGATCCGCACTGCCTGGCACAACTACCCCCTCAGTGCTGAACAGCAGGCCTTGCAGGAATGGGCCTCAGAAAAGAACACAAAATTCTGCGAATTCACAGGAGAAAATTTACCCTTCTTCAAACGATAGTTCTCTCATAGTGAGAGGCCTGCTATCTCCCATGATACAATTTGAAGAGGAATGTTCTCCATTGCCTCCATGCCGATCTTTAACCTTTTGAAAAATCAAATTCTTGCAAAATATTGCTTTCAAGTGGTTTTAGAAAACATGCACCTGCCATTTGAACATGTGTTTACTGTGTTGGAGTGTTAAATTGAGTTGAAACGCTTGTTTCACAAACAAGTTAAACATGGAAGACGCTCGGGGAAGAAAGTTGTGGAGAAACTTCAAATGATTTCATATATCGAGGAGTATCTTCTGGTCATTTTATAAATAAAGTGTTTATAGTCACTTCTTTGTCACTTCACTGTCTCAACTGAGAGGGTGCGCAGACCGACCAATATTGATGTCAAACTGATCCTCCACACGACATGATCATGCTTGATGCTATATTTAGGATTTTTCGCATTCCAGAGAGCGACACGTCAGACACCATCAAAACAAGTCCCACTTCTGCCCCCAGAAACCGGACCCTCTTTGTCACTGTGTTTTGTCTGGTATCACCTGTGCAGGATTCTAACAAGTCAGGTGCATATTATTGTCAATTCCAACTTAAATTTGACCAGAAACTGTACATGATGTACAACAGCTTGCACACAAATTAAGCTTTGTCTGCTGAATCGGACTAGCTATTGTTACCGTAAAGTTATGTATGGGCTTTCAAAAGACTGCTTTTGTTGTTTGACAAATTTAGCAAACTTTTTGAAGGGATATATGCATCCCAACATTACTACACACACTTTATGGTAATAAGAAGCTTTTTTGGGTGTGAGTGACAGGTAACAATATAAGTTGCAGATTTCAACTTTTTTACATTTTAAAGTATGTGGACAATACACAAAATTCCTAAATTCAGGCATTTTGCAGGGTCCTGCTTTAAAAAGTAATTCAAGGGCCCCACTTATGGTACATACCTTTTTTTATGGTTGATATCGTGGAACACACTCTCAAAATAAGTGGTAGGAATTTGTGTACTTGACCTTCTTTTACTTGAGGACGCAGATGCACCCGCAATATTTAAAACAGAATATTTTTTATCTAGAGAGACCTGCAATACATGTACCTATTGTTTCTTCCCTGCAGGAAAGTAAGCCTCATCTTTGGTCAGAATCTGTGAAACTTCTCATACCTTTTGTAATAATTGACCACGGCACCGCCATCTTATCAATTCGCGATTTCTCGTCGAGTACAACCCCCGCACCCTCCACTTTGAGCAACGATAATCCACAAATAAATATGATCAAAATCAACGTCAGATGAAACCAACGACACTGATGCAAACTACATATCCCAGAATGCCTTGCAGGCGATGACAGGTTATGTAACCAATGAGATTGCCGCTCACTGCTTTGCCGAATTTTATCACATTGGCATAAGTCACTTTCAGCACCATTTCGTACAAGGTCCACATTTGTCCTTCCTTTGGAGGCAAACTTATCCATACTTTGCACCAGGACGGAGTCTGACTTAGTTACCACCATTTTGCAGTGCAGATTTCAGCTCGATTTCGATACTGTTATGACTAGAACAAGCACTTATTGGCATGAACTTATAAATCAGAGTCACATCTCAAAGCAAGTTCTTGCTACTTTTTAAACAGTCTTTTGAAGTTTAGTTAGTTAAAATTTTGTGATAGAGATTGCAATCCTTGAAGCATCTCATTACAAAGGTTGTTTGATTTCGTTATAACACAGCAAACTTTCAGTCCGGCACTTGTTACTGACTTCTCAGAGAAATACCCAAACAAGTGTGCATCTCCTTGCAATAGGAATTTTCAAATCTGTGCAAGGACAGGAAATTCTGGCCTTTTAAACTTCCTCTCAGTTTTCAACTGATTAGGTGACGACAATCAGTTCATATTCAGGCAAAGGAGAGAAAATCCTGTCGATATTCTTGGAATATGCCTCAAGGAATGAAAACGTTTCATATGAGCAGCCCAAACGAATGTTTATGTCGAGCAGGATCATCCAAGATGCTTGTGACTTGTGTTATTGCTTTAATCCATGCAATTACTGAAACACTCCTCAGATAGAGGAAAAAGTCACCCACATTGGTTTCCAAACTGGACAGCAAACTTTTCCAAACTGTCAACTGTGACTGTCACAAATTTGAGATCAGATTTTGATATCCTATTCAGAGATGGTAATCCTACATTTGAAATTGTTGTGAAATTTACGAGTTAATCCAAGTATGCTAGCCTAGCATTCACTGACAACACTAATACTTAGATATTCCAATTTTCGCTCCTGCCCCGTCCATAACCTACACAGTACAGTAAGTTAATTTACGAAGGGACTGTGGACACAGCTATAGGGCAAAAATTACACAACCCTCGAAACCCTTATGAGCCAAAATGTACACAACAGTCAAAGTAGTGTTGTTTTTAAAGATCTAACTCCTGCTCGGGCATTTGGGTAAGAAAACGACAAACAGCAAGTAATGGCACGCCAAACAACCACAAAGCCAAAGTAAACAACATGACAATACGAGAAACTGCACTATATGAATATACAGACATAACCACAAATATGGTCGGAGAAATTTGCAAATGAATTGAACTGATATTTATGATATCACACACGCACGAACAAATTCACTTATTTTTGCTTGAAAATTGTTCGTATTATTCATATGCAAAATATTCCAATTTTATCATAAAAGCCTAAGGTTAAGTGCCAGTGGCCTGAAAACATTTCTCGGTATACTGAGTGTGCCCAAAATATGATCAGGACATCGCTATTGATTTGAATCCTTAACCTTATTTTCTTCCCTGAAAAAGCATATACATGTACACAAGGCCTAGAATGTGGGTGAAATTTTGATTTGCTGGTATCAAAAATGCCAATCGGACATCCTGGATGACAATCGATTTTTAGCTGCCTATAAACAATCATATCATATTTTCGGAATTTCTATATAATATCTATCCAGGACGGATGGGGTACTATCAGCTAAAACTCTTATTCCTAGCAAGGCCATCAGCTTTACCGAAAGACTCAATATGAATCATAACTCACACTTGACACCTGAGAGAAACAAAAGCATGAAACGTCATCATCATTTCTATCAATGTACTTCATCAGGAAAGGGTTAAACCAACCTTCAACAGTGATATAATGTGCTCTTTCCCTGTTCCACTCGCATAATCAATCGCATGATAATCTATCTACCAAGAACACTCCGGCCATGAGACCCTTTCCATTGGCTTCACCACCACCAAGGTGCATGAAAGGTATTTTGTTGATTCAACAGTTTTGTCAGGAATACATGATTTGCCAAGAAGGGGTGTCTTAGGTCCCCTTTAGATATCAGTAATAAGTGTTTAAATGCATAGTTATCTTAAGGTGCAATATGGCTGGCCAGTTAACCATCTGCATTTATTCAAGCCTGTAGCTAGCTATTTTGTAGGGGGGGGGGGGGGGCAAAAGCACATTTTCAGTGACACTCGGGGCGGGGGGGGGCATCTGCTGCCAAAACTCTACAATTACACCACAACCAAACCCATAACTTGTCAAAGCCGTTGTTTGCCCCCTAAGTCAACTCAAAAGTCATTTGGCGACATTACCTCAAGTAGGCCTAGCGGTAAACTCCGCTTTAAGTGACAGTATTTTCTCTTAGTATTGTTTTATGCTTTCAAGGGATCTTGTCCTAGGCCTGGTGTTGACCTAATGGCTTGGGATGTCAGACTCAAGGGCCAATAGTTCTTGAGTAGTTAATGGAAGGAGTTTAATTGATTTTTAAAGTCGATGATTTTATTTCATTGATAGGTGTGATACGTGTTAAAGCATGTTTCGGTCAATATTTTAAAGATTTTTAGACTGTCAATGACCTGGTTGAAGATCGAAGAATTCGTGGTAGAGACAATCTTAAAATCAATCAGTCATGTGCATCTACTAAATCCACTCACTTTGAACATCAAACAATATGTGGGTGCCTGACTGCTGGTGATATGCATTGAACTTTCAAGCGCACGCAAAAGAATAAGGATTGCATACTCTCAGATTTTCGTGATTTTAGTCACTGAGAGCATATTCATACCATCAAAAACAGAGTTTTCGATATCACCAATACTTATACTACGCAGACGTCAGAACCCCTACAGAAGCAGTGGCGGTTGTTTGGTGACCGCATGGCGATCGAGCCCTGGGACACAATTGTCACTCTTGAAATTTTGGCAACCGACCAACTGACGCCAAATCCACATATCAGCCTATACAATCGAACACAAAATAGGCCATCCTGGACCTGGACCAGGCATTATAATACAGGCCTGTATTACGATATTCATAACTTTACAAAATAATGCCGTCCCTGGGTTACACTGTGACTACAATACAACAAACCGAAAACAAAACTATCCAGACTTGTTTTGAACATGAAGTGTAGTATCGAAACATTGGGGCTTGAAAACATGGAACCTACGTCATAACTACCCTGGGCATATTGTAACTTTGTTGATATTTTGGCGATGGTTCCAATTGTTGTAAGAAATACATATGGATACCTAGGTACAACCCAGTCTGGTGTGATATTCAGCAGGGGATTGCAGTAGTGTAGTGGTTTAAGCGCTATGCAAACAAGTGATATCTGTCGCTGCAACGTGCAACAAAGCCACGACAACATGACGATCGCCATTGAAAAGCAGCCAAACCACGATCGCTTGGTTGCAAGCGCTTTAGAGCATCCAACTTCTAACTGAGAGGTTGCAGTCGGGGCGATCTGATATGTCTAATACTAGACATACTAGCACAATGGCCTGGGTGTTGAGGCCAAAAATCCGCTCTTTGTCAGCTGATGAAGTCAGAAAGGTCCACTTAACCCTAATAAATCAACTCAATCTATTAGGTATTTAGGTGCATAACGAGGCAATCGATATGAATTATGTGTAATATACACCAGAGAAAAACACCCCTCAAATCTAAAAAGTGTTTTATATGTCAGAGGAGATCATAATGAATTATGAAGGTAAACAAGGCTGTTTTTACCATTAAAAGTAGCACCTTTTTCTACTGTATACGATCATATTCCAAGAGGAAGAAGCAAGAAGCAGCAACCTGTGATTCAATGTCAAACCCAAGTGAAACCCGATTCTGTCCACAGATTGGCTATCTTTATTGCTCATTGCAGTGATAATTGTCACAGGTTGAATCAGTAAAAATCTCGGGGGGACAACACCCTTCCTCTTATTTGCAGAATATCTTTGAAAATAACAATGAATTTAGGCTTGATTTAGGGAAACTGCATTACGGACACGCTCTCAGACTTCGGGATACGCATGCACAACTCTGGAGTATCAAATCCAGGTACAACCCAACCCGTGCACTGAGGTAGCTTCCTGGATGGTCTGAACCCAGCAATTCTTTATCAATTTGTTGAAAAAATTGCGATCATTATTTGTCTTTGTTGACTGAGTAGGCTCATCTACGTTGATATATTAGCGATCAAGGTGGGTGATTTGTGTTTCTCTCAGGTTTCAAACATATAATCTGAACCCTAAAGTAAAAACTTTTGCACCCAAGGACGCAAAAAACCGCACACGCTCACGACTACACATGGTGTGAAAGAAAATGAATAACAAGAAGAAAAATCATGACGATTCCTGCAAAAACTTCCGCCACTAACAATTCTCAACAACCTCGGGCAACGATAGCCAATGAAAACTGAGTCCAACTCCTGCAGCAAACCGGACCCAAGCAACCGTAAAACCTTACATTCATAACCTCTCATAATTCTCTAATGGGTTCATTCTTTCTGGCAAATTTTGCGCAAACGCTTTACGCGGCTGATAAGCGAAATATAAAGACGCAGAACAGCGAGTGAAATTGTGATTGAGGACGCATGCGTTATACTGATAAAGGCACTTGGCGACTTTTTATTATTGTTGAGCTCACCGCTGGGATGGAGCTCGGGAAGAATAGAGATTTCTGCAGTTCCTGGTGGTCTTTCTTTGCAAGCTGTGCAGAATTGTAAACCCCAATATCATTTCAAGTACATAGAGGTGTCCCACCTATAGGTTCCCAATATTTCAAAGGGGACCATAGGCAGGAGTTAGAGGGTCAAATAGGTGGTCTTCAGGTGGCTAATATGAACATTTAGGGGCCAGGGTTATGTTTGCTTCAGCAATAATCACATTCCTTACAGGCGTGAATAGCTTTTTTCCACCGTGAGACAGGAGACACCCCTTATGTTGACGACTTAGTGTAACTTAATTTGAACCCAGTTCATATCTATAGTCTCCCTTTAAAGGCCAAAGGGCTGGATTCAGTACTGAAACGTCACCAAGAATTTAACTCTCAAGAAAAAGGTCATGTTATTTGTGCAAGCTTGAGATCATGGACAGACTGATATGATGACAACTCACCAATGGTTTCAGCAAATGAAAATGCAACAATCAAATGACAGATGATGCTACAACGAATCGCAAATCAAAATCAATACACACGTGTGTCACGCCCTCGCCAGACGTTAGAGCAGTCAAGCAGTGGCGCGTTTTGTGCACCCTCACTCTGAGTCATACGTCTCGCCGTATCAACTCTTATCACACGTAATAATGCCGACTATTGTCTATTAAACAATGTTCGTCCAAAATGAATGGCGGCTAAAGTGATTCATCAAAAGGACGTCTGCAACTGCCCTTTAGCATTCTGGGAAATGTGGTCCTGATCTTTCTCTAGCATCGCCACGTTTTAAGATCGTACATTATTGATTGGAAGTCAATTGGAATGGTCAGAGATCTGCACCGTGGCAGGAAGAGTGGCCACAGCGTACGAGACGGGATTACCACGATCAACTTACTTTCTGCAATGACAACTTTTACAACCTTTGGTTTCGCTTGAAAGCCAATAAGGGACCAGTGCAACCCTTGGGGAACTGCAAGGCTATTTCAGTCAACGCTTCAGGCTTAACTTTTCCACTTCTAACAAAACTGACCATGAATACTTAAGTGGACCTTGGTGGCAGTTGCAATGCTAATGTTACCAAAACAGCAACTTGGGATTCTGCACGTAACACCCATATTGACTAACAAAATTACTTAAGGCTTTTTTTATAAGTCACATTCACAGTGAACACAGCTTCGTACGCCGTCTTTCCGTAACACCTCGAAACTATTATCAAATATTTCGATATCTAATCGCTAAATCAATAAGTAAATATAGATTTTTAATACCGCGATCTCCTAGGTGATATCGGTAGTGTGTTTTATCAAATTGTTAGGCTGGCAAGATGAAATAAGCTGAAGTGGTATTTACTAAGTGCATGCACTGAGATTATAATGTCATGGATGTGATGATTTCGAGCCATAGTTTTGATATCCAGAGCTGGGTTTCTGCAAAGTTTTAGCTCACGAAACTCACAGCACATCGATGACGAACTGTGCGATCCAAACCTGTCCAGAGGTAACAATTCACAAAGACTACTTCAACAACCCTGGTCAGAGTACGCCCCCCCCCCCCCCCCCCCTCGGATCAGCGCCTTCAACAAAACGACACTAACAAATTCCAGGAACGAATGTTGCAGAAAGAAGCAGCGCTCGTGATCATTTGAAATCAGTGCTACTACATTGTATATTCTCAAGATCACTGGAGCATCGTTGATGGAACTTAATTGTGTCAATCAAGTGGTGTATCGAAAATGTGGAATCTCAAAACGTTTCCTCGTCACTTAATTGTGATATCATTATCGAGAAGAGCAGATTTATTTTTTGGTTTGCAATGATAAGATGCACAAATTACGTTAAATTTGTTGCTATGTGAATGAATTTGATCATTAAATTCTATTTTAACGACGAAATTAACCCTTGATGTAGCCAGACAGTTCTCTAGCCTGCCCGACACAGAATATCTTGTCAGATACAGTTAAAGGTCAATACATATCCTTACTGGTAAGTATTTTTCTAGGGCGCATAAAAAGACTTCCAAAACACAACTTTCTCAAATGCACCTTGTAAGCAACAATGGATGTTACTTCAGACCAGTACCACAGTTCACAGTTGGCTCGATCTTTATAGACATCTCTACAAAATTGTCACATATCACATTTAGTCAATATTGTCTCTCTTTATCTTCGTGCTAGATCAATAAGTCTCATAGATTATATGACCAGGCCAAAGATGGCTGAAACACAAGAGGTGAATAACGGCCATACATTTTCAAATTCAGTATTTTATCAGCTATTTGCATGACACTAAAAATTTGGCGAATTTGTTCATTTTCACTTGTTGATATATTGGCCAAAACTCACGTTTGGTACAGTGGCTTATGCATGAGAGTTGACATTTTCAGGCTTTTAAAGAAAATCACGAAATAAAATGCTCACAAAAATGTCACTGTTTACAGTAGTACCATTCCTGAGTTTGTGTATCTAAATTTTGAAAAAGAGGCACAGTTGCAGGAAGTGGCTGAGGTGGAGTGTTTGACTGAGGTCACCGTCAATCCCAGAGGTACTTTGTCCAAATCCTAAGGAATGGTTTCATTTTTCTTTATATAAAAGCGCTTCTGTGCCCTTGCTCGCCAAAGAGTCTCCTGGTTTGTGAAATGAAACGTCCTAGTGCAGTGATGTCCACCATGGTTTGGTTCAGGTTGTCAGGGCCATCACTGTTGAACTCAGCCGCTGGGGGGGGGGGGGGGGGGCTGTGCTTGCCATTGCGATATCACCACAACGAGCAGAGTTCAATGGCAGCAATAAATCATGCAGTCATTTCCAAATTCTCTACCCTCCTTTGGCTGGCAAAAGGCAGCAAATTATCCACTCAGTGACCTGAAATCTATCATTCCAATCGGTCGCACACAATACTAGGCCTATTTGCTATGCTATGCATAAATTTCAGACAAATTCTGGCGACAAAAGGACTCATCGGCTTAAATCATAGACTAGTCATCCCATAATGTAAGGATATGCGTTGAACATTTCGACATGTCAAACAAAGTCACGTCTGCTTAGATATAAAAGCCGTAGAAAAACATGGGACTTTTTCTGACATTGACTTGGGAAGGCTGATACCGCCTTGTTTGCCATTGGCTTGCCTGACACTGATATATGTTGTAGGCATTCTTTACTGAAGATCAAACATGACCCTCATTTGGAGCTCGGAAAGACGTGCCATGAATTGTGAGTGATTTCAGAGGCCAAGTTCTCTCGTTAAGACTGCTGGTGGCACCTGGCTGTGACGTCTGTTTCAAAGTACTTTTCAGCAGTCACTTTTATACAGGTGTTAAATGACATTAATGCCAATTTCAAATGTTGATTCATTCTCCTTGAACAAAACCGATATCATCCTGAATCTTATTTTTCAGTCAGAAGTAACGAATGTGACATGAGAAGCAGGTCAACCAAACCAAATTTCCCATCGCCAATTTCTTCAGAGCGGACCACAGCCCCTTGAACTCTGATGTTTTCACCTGCCATGTGATGCAAGAATGATAAGGCACACACACACACACCAGCAAATGCTGCACCACCAATCCACATAGGACCGGAACCAGCCCAGAGAGTCACCCTCCGACAATCAAGTCTCAAGTGACCTTCTTGTTGATAAAGATAAGTCACACACAGTCGAAATTCTCCATGTTGCACTAAGAATTTTGAAAAGAATTGAGCCTAGCACTGGACATACTTCAGTTTGTTCTCCATTCTGATGTGTATGCACCTATATATTTGGGGTACATGGTAACCTTCGGTTTTGAGAGTCACCTAGGTCGAGTGGTCGCTGGTATTTGGAAAAGGGTCAGTCTTAAACTCAGCTTGGCTATCGTAGGGTTAACCTTGATATGTGTACAAGTGAGAAACCACAAACTCTACCAGTATATTTGAACCAAAGGAATGTTTATACTTTCACCAGTTTATTTTTCTTTATTTTCACCAGGTATAGAACTTCTGCAATTCTAGAGGTTGTTGGAAATTGTCAGTTGCCAAGTTTTTACAGAACATCTAAGAAGAAGAAGAAGAAGAAGACCACTTATTCAGAGGAGTGTGTTTTTTTACTATTATTGGAATTTGACAAAATTATTTCAAATTCATCAAATATTTTTTGAGACACCCAGTATAAGACAACTGTTGGTGAACGGGATGCTCCTTGACCGTATCAACCTGATCGATCCAAAACCCTATTATCATTTCCAAAATGTGATTGTTTTATTTTGAGACACCCAGTATAAGGAGATGACTGGTCAACATCCCCATCCTGTAATCATTTCCATTAAATGATCGTTGTATTTTGAGACACCAAGTATAAGGAGATGACTGGCCAATCAACTGATGTCCCTGACCAGATCAACCTGATCTATCTGGACCCTATTATCACTTCTATCTCCGATAATGGATATAAGATGAGCACCGTGCATCAATCCGACGTCCATTCAATCATTAATGAGCAGAGAGAGTTAATTAATGGAACATTAAGTAGCTGCAAGATGAGGTTTCTGGTATGTGCCGTATGGTTGTGTGCAACCTTGATGACAAAATAAGAAAACTGCACGAGTGGATGATCCGAGTTGCCAGACCGGTTTCTTCAGACCGGTCACCAGATCTCACCAGGTTGAGAGATGATTTTCTCCAGGCCACCACCTTTTATAAACTGCTGATACAGCTAGGTACGTAATGGCATTGATGACGAAGAAATGACAACTCGGCAAAGGGGTCAAAATCTGTAGAATGCATTTTTGTTGAGGCAACGGCACACTGTATCAGCAGAAAGCATGGAGCCAAGGCTAAATTCATTCTAACAATGCGATCAGGGGACGTGAGGATTGTTGGATAATTTGACAAACGGATGCAGAAGTCAAGCTCATCCAGCACATAATGGCATCAAATTATAAACAAATTGTGAATAGTTTCTATCTTGTCATTCAGAAGTTATTGAGTCGGCCTGAATGGCTGGGAGTAAAATAGTTGCCCTCTAGGTCACAGGTTTTCTGCTCAGTGGAGGAAAAGGAATAATGTGTGTTTTGATATTACCTTGACACAGGCTGAGACAATAGACACATTAAGTGTATTGATTAACCCAATATGGCCTAAAACCGACACACCGATCCAAAAGCAGTCTAAAAATACCCATCACCTCCATCTTTAAGCCCTTGGCATTAAGTTCAATAATCCAAGTTGTACATCTACAATTGTGCACTTCTGTGCCAACCTCAGACCTTCTTTGATATCATCATGGTCAACCCACACCACCAAATATGGCGTCAACAACAACGGGACACAAAATAACATATCACGTTAGATTTTCATATATCCAAGTACCAGATATTCAACTTATTCAGCACAGCACGCTTTTTCTCAAACAAGATTACAATACCAACAATGTCTGACCTTATTTCTTTTCTGAAAGCAAATTTAAATTCAAAGATTTTACAAATCGTGTCTATTTGTGTTCAATACTTCAATTATATGTTTATGTGGCGATAAACTGGTCATATAAGTCTATAAGAATAAGTCGTATCTTGACCATAGTGTGATATGAGGTTGAACATTGTGTCATTGCATGTATCTACAATGACCTTTGCCGAAAGTTTACAAGTTTACCTCTGACATTACCTCCTTTTGCTGAGCAGTTTTTTCTTCCCAGAACTGTCCACTAATATGTGAGATTAGCCAAGGCTACTTCATACCCCTGAGTCCAGTTATACCTTAGAGTAGGCCTATCCAGCCTTATATTGAAGTCATGTCCTTCAAGCCTAAAAGGCCTAACTAGCATTAAGTAGTTTTCGTTATCAGTGTTACCTGGCTAGAACAGTTGAAAACAAACAGTTCAAACCGGTAATTACTTTGAGGACAATCCTTCGAATGCATCGTCACTTGATAGGCTTCCAACCAAATGCTTGTGTAACCAATACCGAAAATGATTCCCCGTTTCTCTCCCAGGTGCCAGCACCGTACACCAGGCCTTTTTTAAAGGGGCAATGTTTGACAGTTAGATGAGATAAGTAATTGTTGAGGAACAAAAGGAGGAGAGGCACAGATTCTTACCAGGCAATGATGATAGAAAGTCTCTAACAGTCTTGCCATTCTTAGTGTTTTCCCTCTTTGATAGGGAACACTAGAAAACAAATAAGCTTGTTTCTCCCAGGCCAGTGTCCCCAATGTCTGACTTCTATTGGAGATCACTAGTTTAAGTCATGGGGTAAAAAGATTAGCACTTCTGCCATAGCATCTTTCGTGACGCCCTGTACAACATCTTATCTGATCATTTTTATCCACCAAGGAAGTGACCTTGTTGACAGAGATGCTGTCAAAATACCTTTTGTTGGTGTACCCATCCATGACACAATGACCCAGTATCATTGTTGGTCACCCATCGACCGAATAACCCACTCAATTTGGCAGTACACTTGTTCTCGATTGGATCAGCTTGAGACACCTTGGGCACCAAGGCCAAAACCGAGGTGCCTCGCAAAGGTTTGCGGTGAAATACAGAACAAGCATCCATTGACCAAATTACCCAATCAAAGTGGCGGGCACTTGTTCCGTATTGGGTCAACTATTTTTGCCAAAATGACAACTACCAGCTCTCTTCCTTGTTGGCCATTGTCGACATATGATTGGTGCCAATGGTAATGTGTGTTTTTTTATTTTGATAAGGCACCATGCAAAATATGAAAGTTGATGAGGAAAATCATAGCCAACCTCATCTTGATGAGACACGCCAATCTTATGAACTTACCTGCAAAGAGAGAGCGGAGAAATAATGATTAACAAGCCTGGTGGTGGACATCGTTCACAAGGTAACAAAAAGCCTTGCGGCGGGATAGTTCACAAGCATCTGACAATGTCAGGTCTTGAAGAAGTAATATTGTACATTATACATACATGTACACTTAGAAGGGTTAGACGGACAATGAAGCATTCCAATTCTTCATTCACAAATATATCCCTTTACTACACCACTTCGAAAACAAAACATCCCATTTATGAATATTGGGGTTAAGATCACAACGGGAAAAGACAGTAGCTTCATAAGGTTGAATGATTTGTCATCCCATAGACTATCGAGTACAACATGTGTAACAGTCCACACTGAAAGAGTCAAGACAAGTCGTCAAGTTACTGACTTTGGCTTAAAAAATAATAGCCTCTGCATTACACTATGAGCCTAAACCAATTTCAGATGGACCGTTTTCCCTTTAAGTTTGCTCAATTCATAATCATGGCAATAGGAATGATGATAATGCTGTGCAAGTATTAAGAACATGGTAGCAAACTGCATCAGTTGCAAATTACAAATGAAACAAGACAAAGCAGAAACTACAAATGGACATTTCCTTAAAGTTTTGAGAGTTTAAAACCAAGAGTGAACTTGGCAATGTGCATGTATGTGTACACGATATTGTATTTTGTAGGCTGTGCTTAATAGTACTCAACCCACAGAAAGCAGGCCTAGTAACTCAAATCAAATATTTGGATAACCTATAGGGAAACTCCTCCATACAGGTTTAGTATCACCAAACGTGATACATTCCATCAAACAACAACTTATTGTACACTTAGTAGAGTACTATGTCGATTTAAGCATGATGATGTACGGTACGCAGACACCAGCAATTTTGCAACTGGTATACCAATTGCCTACTAACAAGCCAAATGCAAAATGCTCCTTTACCAAAATGAATATGCCTTTGGTCCCAGGGGAGCACACTCAAATACATATTTAGAGTATCCTTGTACCCTGAGTTTTTAATAAACCCCCTCCTGCGGGGAGAATCCCAAATCCCCAACCCTTTTTGGTGACATTGTTTTCATCCCTTCCCCCTGCTGGTATACATTCGCACACACAACATCCTGTACTGGTACTTTTTACACCGACAATCATGTGCGTAACGCAATTTCCTGAACTTGTGGATTAATATCGAAATTAATATCCACGTCTCAAGAAAACGCAATAAAACGTTCATTAGTTGCATAATCCCAATTAACCTCACTATTCTCCTGGAGACCAGGTTAATATTCCCGGGCACCGAAGTTCGCTCGGCATAATTAGTAAATGAGCGGATTATGCGAGCTTTACAGGGGCATTATGGGAAACCTATTCAGGCAACTTGCGAGTAATTCGCGCTGAAAGAATGTCAAGAGTAATCCAACCCGAACCGTCACATCAGTAAAATCAAATCAATGGTTATTTTTGCGATATTTTAAATCGCTTTATGGTGAGGTTATTTTTTCTCATATCTATTTAACCCAGCCATCGCTGGGATAGAAATTTACTGATCTCAGGAACTGGTCGAAAGTCACCACGATATTTTTTATTAAGCCCCCAGGGAAAAATGAACAAGGTCTTTTCTGCATCAAAGAGGCAAGGGGAGGAGAAAAGGAGCTCTCCATATCACCATGATAAAATATCATGTGAAATATGTAAACAAAGAGATATATGCCGACTCGACTGTACTGCTCTAAAAAGTTTTCCAAATCACTCATAATTCAATTGCCACAGAAACTGTTTTTACAGTACAATGTACATTGTATTTCAAGAACACTGCAGAATTTTGATGATATGAATATCTGCATATGAGATTTTTTATAATATTCTGACACAATCTTTCCTCAGAATACCATATTGAACTGGACACAAAATCATCACTTTTTAAACAAAGAGTGAACAAAGAGCTTTTGAGTGTAAAATATTATAAAAAGGTGGGTTTGTTTTATAATTCTGACACACTTTTTCCCAAGAATACCATATTGAACCGGACAACACATCATAGCAACAAAGATACATTGAATCGAGTTCTAGGAATCATCATGCCGCGTTATGTATCGACGCCGTTCTCCTGAATCAACGACACCCAGCCATGAGTGCAGCAGCTCATGGAATCGAACCGTTAATGAGTAGGCGAAATCCGATACTTCAGCATCGGTTGCACAGGCGCTCGGATGGACATGCAAAGTGCTGCGTCAGAGGACAATACCGTTGACCTGTCCTGGTCACCATAAACAACGACAGCAACGCAATCTATAACGCTCGTTTGAGTCTATCGATGGATTATTGGGCGTCGATTAATGAGACTTGGAAATCCGGGATCAAGTACTTGAGGCCACACTAATGCAATTTTTGTTTCTGAAATTGCTATTTCACTCTTCAGGAGCACTGTCTGCTAGTACCATTCCTAAACCTATTGACATGACCATTCATTTGAAAGCTCCCAATCAACACTTTCTGATGGCACCATTAGTACACCTCTTTACATGACCATTTGTTTCAAAGCTCTTAATGAACACGTTCCAATGGTACCATTTGTAGGCCTATTGACACGACTATTCATTTGAAAGCTCTCGATGAGCACATTCTGATGTAACAGAATGTTACTTCTACATTCTCGGGTTAATACAAAACATTCATCAGAGTAGCAGGCCTTACTTCCATTATCAAGCTATTTGCATCATCCCACTGCCCAGGATATAAAGCGAAGTCGATAACCTTTTGTTTCTGACCACTGCATATCACGGATGCAAGCCATATTGCCATACCAGATGACACCGGATAAGGGTTCAATCGATAGACAATAGGCGCCACCTACTGGGCATCTGAATCACCAGTCTTGTTGACATGCATTGGGATTTTGTTGATTATTTACAAAAGGGTGTGTCACAATGATGCACATCGGTGGTGCTTCCCCTGTTGAATATGCACCAGTGTGTCACTTGAAATGGGTAGCGAGAAAAAAATAACACATATTAGAGAAACGGTCAAAAGTGATAGAACACAACCAATGCATATCATTTGGCCTGAATTCGGCGTTGGTTGGCTCCCAGGGTGCAGTGCCCTTCCTGCCCCGAACATCACTGTTTTATTTCTTCCTTTCCCGGCATTATCAACGATGACCAGTTCCTCGTTCCTCGACCTCAGTTCGCGATAATGGCCCATTGTCATTGCCAGATCCAGGGTTTCAAGTAAAGACCAACCCATTGCAATTTGTCAGAATCCGAGATGCAGATCCAAGGTTTCAAGTGAAGAATCATGACTTTGAACAAATTTAAGCTTCTCAGAGCAATAATCATTGCAGGTCACCGCAATAAAAACTGCCAGTCAGCAGGGTGCACTGTGTGGGGTTCGAGTGTACCAGATTAATGCTCTTAAAGGCGTACAGCGAGCTCCGGGCCATCAATATTAACACACACGCAACCTCGCTGGGGTACAGCAACAAGCGGATGTGAACCCATTGACAAACAGACCGGTAAACAATGCTGTTTTTTACATGCAACCACTTACAAGTAACGATATTAAGAATCGCATATAAAACACAGATTTCATTGATTTTCGTATTTGTGCTTGAAGCGGGATCATCTAGTTGAGTGCCATGTTTTAGTTGCTATAACGACCACTTGAGACGCTTTTGTTTCGATTCTGCATTTTAGGAAGACCCTGATGTGATTATTGTTGCCAAACATAGACGATTATTGGTTCGACTCCCACATACAGCGACCATTAACCCTTTGCTGGAGCAAATCAATGACCTCAGGCGGGGCTAAAATGACAATGTCGATAAGTCTGATTAGTCAGCCATTTGGCAATGACTTCATCGTGAGAACTCTAATCAGAATATTTTTATGCGACATACAAATATAGTGAGTTTTATTTTCATGTTACTCTATCTCTGTGTGTCATCCTCCTAGCTTGAGGAGGCAGAGTTAACAAGCTGTGAACGGCAAAATTTTCACAGGCTTTTAATATTCACGAATAAAAATCACAAAAAACCAAAGGAAATTTCTTAATCTGGGAAAAAAATGCCAGATTACGTGAAAAGGTTTTTTTCCAGAAATTTTTGCAATTGCAAAAATTAAAATTAAACGACCAGGTGCCATTGTGCTCACCGTCTAGATATTTGGTGGTAAGGAATTCATCCTGGTTAAAAAATATTCTACATGTATAATATATAGGTCAAACCAAAGTCGGTATGATATTTGGGGGGGGGGGGGGTCCTAATAATATAATACTAATAATAATAATAAAAATTTATATAGCGCCGCTTAAAAATAAATTGTCAGTGGCGCTTTACAGAGATAAAACCATTTTGTACATGCATAAAAAGCTAAGATAAAACAATTACCCAAAAGCTTCAATAAAAAGGTGGGTCTTGAGTGATCTTTAAAAACAAAAACAAACAAAAACAAAAACAAAAACAACAAAAAACAACAACAAAAAAATTTAAATTTGTAGAAAGGTTCAAGGTTCAAGGTTCAAGGTTCAAGGTTCAAGGTTCTGTGTAGAAATGTTCAAGTTCGTAGCCCTAGCGGTTAAGAAACGTGCCACTGTTTTTGAAACAGGATACAGACAACGATGATGACGGACACTGCAGTGTTGTATAGACTCCCCTGTGGTGAGCCAAATTTATCAAGGACAAGTTATTTGTATGCTATCAGCAGTTAATTCGAGGCAGTATGCTGCCCTTTGGCAGATAAGCCGGTACCACCTAGGTACCAGTGTAGCTACCGAGCTACCGAGGTAGCTCATTAACATTCAACAACAACAATCAGTTCTTCAGATTCATATTTGGCCGGCTGGCCTTGTCATGGGTACCCTCCTTCCTTCCTTCCTTCTTGGCTATAAGCCTTTTGCAAAACTCTGCACCCTACTATACTATCCCCATCTGTAAACATAATAATGCAGAAGTATTTACGTATTAATGCGTAGCGATTCGCTGCACGCCAGCCCCTGATATGAAGATCCGTGGAACCGAATACACTAAATAATTTAGATTGTCTCCCATTGTTTCTAACTCCGAGTGGCTGACAGTTGGAGCTTCAAGAGCGATGGGAACTTTCCAATGCTTGTTTGCCACGAGGTACATTTTGGCTACGGTCCCAATCCATACATGCATATATATTTATCAGTCCTGTTGGAATATTATATTTTATTGGCTTCTGTGAGAGAATTGGTACTTTCGTAACGGGCAGTTGTCGAGTTTCAAAGCCAGGTTAACCCTTCACACCCAAAATGGGATAGCATGTGGATCATTATCAGTTTTCTCATTGCTGAACAAATCTCAACCCCTCCCGACCAGTCCAAACAAATTACAGAAGGGACATTGCAGTCTTGGAGCATTGTGTGTCTACATGCTGTAAACCTGCATGTATCTATAAACTTTCATCTGAAAATGGCAGGAATAATGCTCTAGTAGCTTCTGATATTGTCTAGAATATTCTAGTAGATGTTATTCTATGGCAACCCCATGAATAAATTCCCAGGGCTGACCAAAGCGTACAATAAAGCACAGCATGAGTTACAGAGACACACTTTTCAATAGGACAGTTATTTTCACCTTTGGATGATCCATTACTACAGACAGAAGCATGCAAAGAACCGTCAAGTTTAAGTGGCCATTGCAATTTAGCGGAAACTGGGGACTTAGTGGAAACTGGCGGAAACAGCCTAAAAACAGTAAAAAAAGATTCTGTAGAATCGTCATGGTTAGTCGAAGCATTTCCAAAATGTTTTTTTAATGGCAGGATAAAACAAACAAATAGCATAAAAGGCTGAGAGATGTACATAAAACATCGATTCCAATTTGAAAGTGAAAGAGTTTGCCGATTGAAATTTAGAGTTGGGTTGCGGAACCATGAATGCGCTGTCAAATTTTGAGTTGAAATTCCATGACAGAGGCTGTTTGGTTAGCGTCGTGCATCGATTCCTTTTCTGGTGATATTTTGATCAAAAACATTGAGACGATGCCTCAAATTGTCGCAGATTGATGCACTATTTCCGGTCGGAGTGCCACTCACAAAGTCGGCACAACCAGTGGTGCAAAACAGAATTCCCGTCTGTTTTGTGGTAAATGAAGTTATTTTCAAGTGTTACAATTTTCTCAATGAGGAGCTAAATTCTTGTGGTTTGCTGCATCAAAGAAGTGAAAAATATCTTAACAAAAAGATTTGACCCACTTTATACCATCGTTTTGTGATTTTTGAGAAGTTACAATAACAAGTCTCGTTTCCCAGCCCCCTCATCTAAAAAACTAGGAAGTAGTGGTTGAAAAGATTTTTGTGGTGCAACCTTGTGACCTCGTTTAAGATTCTTCAGCAACATCCCCTACTAAAAAGACAATAAAACACAATAGTGGATTGTCACTCACAAAAGATGATAAAATATTTCTTTAGAGGAATTTGATATTTTGTCTTTATTCCGTACAGATATCGTAAACAGGAAATGCGGTTGACCTGGTTTCCATGTTTCCCCTTTGTGGTCATGCCAAGCGAAATCGTTTTCCTGCCTCCGTATAATTTTTTGGGGAAACACATCTTTTTTATTCTTGGAAATTCTTCTGAACAAACAGATTTTAAACAGGTGTATAATGTCGTATGCCTCTGTGTTTTGGACGCTTGACCTATTTCGGTGAAGGTTTGTATAAAATTGCAATTTTTTTTTACCCTCTTTATACAAAGGACACTCGACGATCCGGCTGGCAAAATGCTCTCCTCGATAAAAAAGGTGTCACAATCTAGTGTTCTATACAGTCCTGTTGACTGATGTAGAACCTTCCTTGTAGTGGAACCCAGTCTCTATCAAGGACACTGATTTGACCTCTGCAACTAGATTAATCTTTTTAGCTGTTTGAGTGTAACTATGGCACTTTTCTGATGGGTATTCTGATATTCTATGCCATATACGAAAGCATTTGGTGTGTGACTGTGGTGGTTTCTCATAACTTACTATGGCTTGTATGATTGACATATTACTATGTATGAAGTGGGGAGCTTGGGTTACGTAACTGACACTTAATTGATCAATTAACTCCAACTATTTAGGGGCTTAGTCCATACATTTCACTGGATTATTTCAATACAAATTGAAAGACTCTGATTATAGTGTGTATGAAAATGAGTGTATGAATTGGGAAGCTTGGGTTACATAATTCTGACACTTAATTGAGCAATTAGCTCCCCACGGTTTTGGGGGTCAGTCCATGCATTGCACTGGGCTGAAGTGTGTGTAAAATGAGTGTCTTCAGGGCCTCTCAAATTTTGAATATTTAGCACTCAAATTTTGGATTATTTAGCAAAATTCTCAATACCAATCTGAGATGCTGATTATGCTGACAACTAGGTGAGTTGGTTTACAGATATATTTCGAATGTCGAATGATGAGCTCTGCAACATATAATAGCTTTTAACATCTCATGCTCTTTTCCCACACAGCACCTGAAAACGTCTGTAGACTACTCAAAGGTCAAGGTCAACGAAGCAGGAAGTTGAAATTAAACAGTCTAATGGTCACTTTTTCTTCCGAAAAGAATCACAAAGCACTCAGAATAAGCAATGTCTTGCAAAATCTTGTACTTTTTACGAGAAGCTGAGGAGATATTCAGGATCGCAGACTTGTGTAGGTAGGCGGAGAATGCGGAATCGAATCTGAATTGGACCAAGGTTTTGTATAAGAAGTGGAAAAGAGGAATTTGAAGAACAGCCATGAGAATTGTTGAACCCACCTATGTGGAGATACAGCATACAGTTGACTCACTTCTGGAACCTTTCAAACATCTCTAAAGAGAGTACACTCGATGGTTTGACTAACGGCTAATTTTATCTGCTCAAGTGAGGTTGTGGATTCTAAGAAGTAGCTTTTGCTCTTGATCTCATGTGCTTTTGCTCTTCATCTCATGAGAGAGAATCCTAACCGACCTGCCCCACTTGGAGAACACCATTGACCCATAGATGCATGCTGGTCAAAAGTGATGTGAGAAATGACCACCAGTGCATTTCACTTCTCAAGCCCAATTCATACATTTCCTTGGTGTCTATTGGTTTCTATGTTTTGTTTTGATGATTTCCGTGCCACAGTGCGGTATTACAATACAAAACTGATGCTGCGTGCTGGTCATGTATCGAAGTATGAATTGTGAGTTCCATTCTCGGACGAACTTGTTCCTAAAGAGAAGAGCTCTGGTCAATGTTTTATTGTTTAGAATAGACCTATGGCTTGCTCGTTTTGCCATATGTTGATCATGAACTTCATCACTGTAGTCGCAGCTATATTATTAGAGGACTCATAGGAACGGTTAATTGCAGGAAATCAGGAAGTACTTTCATCCAGATTCCAGTTCCAGAGGATTGCAGTCCAGGCTGTTGGTTTAGAAACCTTACCGTGAGCAAGAAGTATGTGGAAAGTTTGGACAACATGGTGCCTCATCTCAGGCAACACGTAGTTAAGTGTTGTTTTCCCTTCCTGGAACTGGTGAATATTATAGTGGGATTCGAGATGAGCTGTGGGTTATTGCATCGGTGTTTGACCAAAATTGCTGATGGGAATCCAGACAGGGCCTAATTTTCATAACAGGACATCAGGACAGGTAGTGGCCTCTGCACTGACACAGCGTGTGCAGCCCTGGGGAAAAACTTGTAAACGCGCACCCCGAGCTGCCCTTACACTATTCTCAATGTAGTATCAGTAACTCGACACCACATTCTATGCAACACCAATCTCGCAACACGATTTCTCTTCTCGGTACTACCATGTTTTTCAAGACACACGCATTCTCCTGGATGGCGAAAAACTGCTTATTTGCTGAAACTGGAGATGGTATCAGAGAGTTCGAGTTAGGTGAATCCAAAGATCATTGGCATTATTTAACTTTGAAAGTTTTGCAAGGCTAATACTTTTGCAGTCAATTGAGGCCTATGTCTTGGCTTCAATGCCATTTTATAATTTCTTACGAATCACTCACAAGACCTTTTATGTGCGATATGGCAAAGTCCATGATGAGACAACATCATAATGCTGTCCCATTGACTCAAGGCTCAATGCACTAGTGCAACCTGGGACCAACACAAAGACTTAGTACGAAACACAGCGTGACCCATCAATGTGGAGATGGCAGCGATAGAACAGAAACATCGACATTGCAAAATGTGTCTACAGATTTCGAAAGATTCAACATTTTGATGCCAATAAAACCGGAGTCATAAAGTCCACACTATAGAACTCTCTGAACAAAACACCGACATCATGGATGCGTTGGCTGCCTTCAAAGAAGCCAAGTTTTTATTCGAGTTGGCACCGAAAGTGCTGGTTGAGACTACAACCAAGATAGTCACATGGGTTGTATCGCAATGGTACAACACAGTAGTGCAACCTACGCCAAGATCAACAACACGCTCGGTTGGATACAAAACCTGGAATGGTGTAAATTTGGCAGAGTGCGGTTCCCGAATAAACATATCTTCTGAATTTTGATATCATTTGTAACCAGAGTAAGACGCAGATGAACATTCTTAGCCTAGAATAACCATAGCGTTTTGTTTCTCATACTCGGCGCAGCTTAGAAACTAGCCAGGTTGTTAAATCATGGATTTGTAGACCAATTAACAAGAATTAGTTAGCTAAGACAGTAGACTCCTTCATGCTCGCACGACTATGTCGTTATGAGACCGCTAACACAGGACACCAATTTGGTCCGCTAGTCCACGATTTGTGTAAACCTAGCTGTATTAGGGTATTCCCGGTACATCCCCATCTTTACTGGACTATAATGCCCGATACAATATTTCAATCCTTTAAAATGTGTAGTTTCCTCCATTTGCGGTCTGCGTGTGCTGGGTGTGGGATTAAATATGAACGACACTGCTCCTGTAGCAGTGATTACATCACTGTTTAATGTCTTATCATCATGGTCTTTGATCTGTCAGTCAATCAGTTTCGTTTTCTCAGTGCGTGTACATATCCAGTGCAACGCTCACCAGAATCATGCAGAACATATGACCTGATATTGCAATTTATTCATTGTTGACACTTAATCTTGGTTGTAAAAGTTGCGACAAATTAATTCTCGTTCATAATTATGGATTGATGCTGTGTTTTGTTCGTTTTGACAGTACTGGTAACTTATGAGGTCGTATTAATAAAGCTTTTGCTCTGAATTGTAGCAGTTTCCGAGCGCAAGACTTCCTGTTATAGAGGTTGGGGCTGGACTTTTAAATGGGGAAATACTACATCAAATTATCACAAAAACCTTTGTAGTATTTTACGGCACAAAACAAGTCGTTTGTTGTGACATTAATCAATTAACATCACCTGAAGAGGAACCTGGAAGCATTGATTGATCGGGTGATTAGCTGCTCCACTGATTACGCTCTTCCACTCACTTGTCTCTCCCCCTCCCAAATATGAGCAAGGGCACAGGGTAAGTCAAAGACTGCTCATAGTATAGATGTTATTCCCCCACACCGACCAGATGTCCATCCCTAATATATTTCAGCAGAAATTGCCCAATGCCCAATAAAAAGCTAATTGGGATTTTCAATGCATCAGGATTGCATTTTTTGTCTCATTACACGATAGAATGGACACTGCCAGCATCTGTCTCCAGTTCTGCGCATCATGGCCGAACCAGCTTACTGTTGCCACACAGTACTCTCCATGCCACAGTAAAGGAAACGATCATGATATTTAGTTATACTAGAAAGTGCAAGACTGTGAACTTTTATAGAAATCAGACCAGGAGTTTTCAATCAGCTTGAAAAATTGAATGCATAGTGTAATTGCATTCACGATGCAGATGCTACCAAGACTGGATCGGACTTGCCAAAGAACTAAGGGAAAATGTTTGCGCGTAATTACCAGGTAATACGGTACTGCGCAGGACCTTTGGCCGGCAGTGCGTGACACGAGTAATTCTGTACGACACGATGACTGGTTAGTATATCGAGATGATGGGACATGCGTGGGGGCTCTTACATCAATTATGCACACCCCTTCTGAGTACTTTCAACATGTGCTGGGATATTTCGGTGAAGAGGATTTGGCAAAGCAATCCTCAATAAAATTAACCATCTGACAGCCCCTCACTGACAATATCATTTTTTTCAAATTAATTCAGTTGAATCTTGACTTACTTTACTTTTAAATAACGATGGTCCAGATCAAAATCTTCTCAAGCAAAACAACTCTTACCTGAAATTATACAGAAGGAAATCGGAGTTAGACTATTAAAATATGTATAAAACCTTCCTGAAAGTTTGAAGTGAACATGGACACTAAGACAATTTTCATCCCCCACAGAAAGGTTTTAGAATAGACCATCATTAAAGTGTAAAGTTGGATGATAATCTAAACCATCATTGATATCAGACTACACTTAGTAAACCCAAATTTTACGTAAGAGGGTGCCCACATTCTGTACAATGCTCCCCTCAGACCAATGCTTGATTCATCTATAAAGATTCATTCATTTCATATAGAACCAAGCCACACCACCCTGTATTTACTTCATCTATTACTCAATAGCATGCCAATGCAATCGCATACAAAATAGGAATTTAATATTTCTAAGAAAGGCGTCGACGTGCCATATCCTCTAATCATAACCAACGACATAAATATATCGACATTTAAGACCACACGCTCAATGAAAACACCATATTTGATGAGCGTAAACTCGGTAATAAAAGACGGCACTTGATTCGCAGATTATTCGACCAGAACAGGATCTGAGATGTTTGTTTTGTCATCGGGCTAATATCCGATAATTTTAAAACGGCATGTCTACAAACTAATTGCGACATCAGACGCCAAGTTGAATTGACAATCGGGTAATTCTGTAATGAATACAATTGTTTTTAGGAAATTTAATCGTAGAGTAAATTTGATCTTTGCTCTGAGAGTCGCATATATTTGCTAAGAGAATCGAATAAAAAAAGTCAGTGGAGGTATTTTTTTGTTGAAGGTATCAGATCCTTGCAGCAAGACATGTTATGTTGCTGAAATTTTCAGATGAGATTTTAATTCTGAATTATGCATAATGACTGATTTCAGGTGGCAGCACTGTCTCAATGTTTTAAGCATACCTCCAAACCCCAAAAACACCAGATCAAGACTTTCTCCCAAATTTCAGAAATTTACCTAAGAATTCGAAAAAAAAGAACAAAATATGAGTTTGTCTAAACGACAAAAGGTGGAGATATTTCATATCAAAACACACGTATTTGTATGTACCGACAATACACAAATTCCAAACCTGTTCAATAAGGCCCGCAGGATGGAAACTCTGCCCCAATTCTGGGAAGGACATTGTCACGTCTAGTACGAAGAGGCCAGCGGTGAATCTCATTCCTTGCGGCCTCCAGGGGGCCGAGAAACAACAATGTAACGGTGCACCATGCCCGGGCCTATTTATTGAGATTTCACTGAAGACTCTGTCCTCTACAAACTTTATATATCAGAAGGCCTTTTACTATCATGGCATTCTATATATTGCTGAAAGTTTTTTTATGTTGTTCAGACTCGGAGGAACAACAGGTTTCTGGGTGCTTTTCCCAATATCTAAAGAGCATGGAAAACTAGAATTTTTCCTTTGACTCTGACTAAATCTATGAAACACATGGTACTTTCTTTTTAAAATAAGAGGGAATGACACTGAACTTACAGCACTTTTAAAATGTGTCATTTTAGATGTACTTCACTCCATTATGGCAAAGATACTCGGCCCCCAATAACCAACACTGCTAAAACCACCGATCATCCTTTCTCCAAAGCAGTTGCTAGTCATCTATCATCGAGCTGCACAAGCATTCAAATTTCTACATCCGCCCCACAGAGCAATGGCAATGAAGGAAATCATAGATAATGTGAACAAATTGTACAGAAACACTGACAAATTTCCACGATTTGTATTCTGGGCGACAAAGACAGGATAACAGAACTCGTGCACCCTCGTACCCGGACCCACACCATCACCGACATGAATACAAACGCATCATTAACACCGCCCTGCATCATTTGTCGCCTCATTGATAGTTCCGCATTCGTAGTTAATCTACATTAGCACCTCATTGTCCGATTAAGTTATTCCTAGGCAGACGATTATTTAGCGCGGAGATGATGATTGTTCCTCGGTCATCATCATTCCTCGAGAAGACAAGAACATTTATTTTTTGTTTGTTTGGTCATAAGGTCATCTGTAGCTATTGTATGTTGCATGAAAAACGAACAATAGAACTAATCAGCTCTTTATTAATCATCTTTGACCTTACTCCCCGATTTATTTTAAAGATACAGACCCATGAACTAAGGACCTCGCATCGACATATCTTGGAATATATCGGTGTGTAACTTTGTTGCTCAGCACTAGCAGTCCCAGGGTACCTTCACTCATGTTTGCTCAAGATTTCCTCTATCATACAGCAGCATTGTCACTATCTGAAAACAAACTAAGATCAAGAGGGAAAGGCCTCCAGGGTTCGAGGAGGCACGGTCCCGAAAACTGTCTGCGCAGATGGAATTACGATTTTCTTCTGCACCAGATTATACCTATTGATCCAGGATGTAAGATACAAGAGAGACCACCTGAGTTTAAGTCGAAGTAGATTCCAAGTGGTATCTCTTCCAGCTCGACCCAACACCCCACATCAGTCATATCCAGAATGTCAAAATCTTGTTTCCTTATAGTTTTCCAAGCAAAAATATTTCTTTGCCATTTTTATTTTCACAAGTTGTGGTTATTCAGTGAGACTCTGTACTTTACCCTATTGTTGCTGAACTTTACTTGCCTCATGACCTGAGGTTGGTACAATATTGTCCATCAATTACATCAAGTGCTTCTTCCTGTTCAATGGCTGGATGGCCCCAGACTGACATTAAGAATGTTTGAAACGTCTTCCAAACAGACGAACATGAACTACCAATATTGGACCAAGGGTGACCTGTGGTGATGGTCAAGTCAGGTCATATTAGGACAGGGCAAAGTTTCACAACGCTGCAACAATTAAGTTCGACCCCCTCCACTTTTTTGGTGTAGTAGGGGCTATAACCTTGTAAAATGAACTGTTGGTACTGAGAGAAAAATGAGATGGTAAGGACATTGACCAGAACTAAAAGGTTGGTCATGTGTGTGTCTGGATTTGCTGTAGCACCATCAAAGTAACATTTCTGGCAGGATACTACGGTTGGTCACCATTTTGTGTCGGCTGTTATTTGCTCCAGAAAGTCTGAAATGTGGGTTTCTTCACCTAGAAGCTCTCCGAATCTTACAGCATCCCAACAGATCTACAAAGTTTTCAACAAAACTTTACCCTGCAATCACCCATCCTAGTCTTACTGGGCGGGCTACTGCAAGCCAACAGACTGCCAAGCTGGCGCCGAGGCTTCAAAATCATGCACATCCCTGGGCAAAAAAGAATCTGAAGAAAAAATACGCCTAGAATTGTTATCGTTATCATATGTGTTTCTGTGCACTAGTAATGATTGTTTTGATGTTTTGGCGAAATATTGTCTGAGGTACACAAAACACTTATTCGACTAATTTCTGGTTAGCATCTCAGGTGGGCCCGGGGTTCTAAGTGTGAGATAACCACACGAGGTGAGGGCTTTTCGGAACCTAACTAAACTGTTGGCAGTATTTCTATCAAGTGACCGAGGAATGGTTAGGAGGTAATCAATATTGCAGAGTCATTGCATCTTGAAGAAGACAAGTTGAACTGTGTTCAAGGCCAGGAGTCGAACCCACAGGACCCAAATGTAGCATTCAAAAGTAACTAATGCTCAAAATGACAAGCCGTGTGCTGGTACTGCAAGCTGGGTTCTACTTACAGACCTCAAGGCGTTCATAGCATAAAATCTTGTAACTCGATCGGGAGGAAAATATGCGCAAGTTAAGAAATCGAAATCAAAACATGAGATGTCCAGCAGTCGAAATAAGCATAACAAAAGCGGCAGGAATAATAACCTTTTACCGCGTACCAGGAATATAACCTGTAATCTACGGTGCCACAAAAACCGTCTCCTGTAAACTGCGGGGTGGTTCACGGAATCGCAATACAGTATTTTTGTAAAGTTACCTTGCCAATATGTCAATTACATCCGCGGTGAGTGCTGTGTGAAAAACGCTTTCAATAAATGTTTTTATGTTCGAACAAGAACTGAATTACTGCACGTCGTCACAGTTATTGTAGAGGTGTCTTTGGTCTAGATAGACTGGAACAGACCAAGTCGTAATCACAGTACTAATATAACGCTTGATATCTTGATGAACTGTTTATGATTTGGTAGAATACATGATTCACCAATTATCAGGATTTTTTAATGATTTTAAAGGGGTGTATACTGTATTCGATGGCAGCTCGTGAAATTAGAAATACATAAAGTGCAGTGCAGTTATCATGCATGCACATTCGATGAAAGTAATACAGACTGTAAAATTACGGTCTTTATATACTTGGATGCATTGAAACAGAAACTTGATGAATCAATCATCATTTCCCCGCAATGTCAGGAATGTCAAGAGATCATGATGTACTATGATCCAATCTGACCAATGATTAAAACAATGGGACAAAGGCCAAGCATAATTTTTGCATTTCTTTCATCTGTGTGATATTAAGAGAAGCAAAATTCCTCCCCAGTCCTTTAAGGGCAACTGAATGAGAGTGTTCATGTCGGCCGGCACTAGTTTAGTTGAAATTTCAGAGAAATTTCTTCCTCTTTTGATTAAAATTATCAAATTATGAAAATAAATAGGTGCAAAAATTGGCTGTTCAAAGTAATGATGATTTTTCTCTATTTCAATCCCCACCAAAATGAAATAAAGCTCACGAACTTCTCAAAAAAGACCAAGAAATACTACCAAAATTGTATGATGCCCTACTGAGTAACCATAGATTTGTTGTCTGGCCTAATTTGCCTGAAGAACAAACATGGGTCATCTCTATAACATGATATGACACTCATTGCAACTCTGACCGACTGACCAAATATTTTATCTCTAATTCTAACGGAAAATGTCAACCTTATATCAATATTCCTGAGAACTCTGCTCTCAGAAGGAGTGGGTATTTACTTTTGGCCATTTTGTTTTGTGTGTACTGCACATGAGGGTGCTTTAATGTGCATCTGCGCAATACAGCAACGAACATTTTGGTTGAAGTAAGGTTAGGGCCATGGTTACAAATGTAGAGGGGAAGGGAAATGGGAAAATCCCGCCCCACTCCAGGATCACCAAAAACCTTGTGTTTTGCCTCCCGTCACCAAAGAGCTTGCTGAGGGCCAAAAGGCGCATGGTGAGCCATTTACTTGTATTTGCTGGACTACCATTTCCATTGACTGATCCTGTGGGGTAAAAACATGAGCAAACTAGTAATACTGGTCAAGCCAGACAAGTTCCTAATCACGATCTATGAAAACCAAGAACAGTTTGTTTTATTTTTCACACGACAATATTATTCTATTGAATAGTATCCGCATAAAGAATATGAATATACGCGTGCCTGTATTATCCTCGAATCTTATTTATCGCAAGTTTTGGGTGTGTCGCATATGTATATCAGGTGGTATCCATGCACCGTCCTCTTCTTCGCCAGTGAGACAACCAATAAAACTGGTTTACAGAATGAACAATTGCAGCTAGAATTCTAATGCAAGATTAGTAGCATTGTGTCTGCCCTCAAGTTTCTTTTTAAAGCAAATGGTGCAAAAAATTTAGTCGGTCATCATGTCAGTTAATGACTATGAGTCCAGAATTGGGTTGTGTTTTAGCCTCATGAAACATGCACGGCCCCCACCACTTTTTTCCTGACAAGGCAGTGTGACATAAGGTAATGAAATTTTTCCGAGACGCACTGTCTATCACCATTGAAGTCCAGTCATGACTTTACAAGGAATGTCAACAAAGAAACTCTCTACCTCCTCAAGTTGAAGAGCCCATTGAAGGAGGCTATCTTATGCTAACAACAATTGATTAGTTGTCGAGCTAACATATCGAACGCCTCTTTAGCAACCGTCAAGCAGCAGCTAACAAGCACAATAGTATCGTAAGCGACCAGTCGCGACTGTCCGTGACAATTAAGAACGGCTCCACGCGAACAAAAAAAATTCTTTTTCGCGATTAATCGATGTGTGGGCTCTTGCACGAGTGATTTCGATAGCGTAAAGTGGAAAAATTTTTTTGCCAAATCAATGCTAGAGACGGAACGCTACATTGGAGAAATTTACTAGCGTCATCTATAAAGACACTGCCAAATCAGGCACGAGCGTCTCCCACGATAATCTTGTGTTGTCAGAATCTGCATGAGTAAGACGTCTGGGAGTCCTGACGCCAATTATGATGTCAATTGTTCCGAAACTATGGCTTCAGTTTTCTTTAATAAGCTGCTGCCTGGGGTCATAAGGTTAATTTCACTCTGTATGATTTGTTGCGATGCTGGCTTAATGATGCTATGGTTTCAGTTTCTGAAATGAGGGTTGAAAAACTATTGAAACAAAAGGAGAAAATTACACTCTGTCAGTTAATATAGAAAAGGATCCCCCCCACAGGTTCACAGTATCTTTCCTTGAACTCCAGTTCATCAGACCAATCTTATTCAATCATATACATGTAGTTTTTCATAACATTCCATCAACTGAGCTTATTTACTTTGAGTTGGTATCCATCTGAGAAGGTGGAAGTCTTGCATAAGGTGACCAACTGATTGAAGGCTAGACTGATAATACTAGCTTATTAGTGGTAAGATACTTGTATGTGCGGATGCACCCAACAATTCCTCCTGATAAAGCTTGCAACCACCTATAACCCACAGAATGTTTGGAATGTGTAGATTATGCATACATACACCTTCAAACTTTTCAGTTAATGCAGGCATCTTCAATTGTCATAAAACCATTCCTTCGTGACCCAAACCAACACACGTTTTTTCAACCATACAAACGAAACTGGTTAAAAAATACTAAATATCATGCGCACATGACATGGAACAACATTATACACGATGATAGGTGAAAGCAAACTTGTGTTGTTGGAATTACAACCAGAAAATCCACTCTGTTCGCAAATATTGACTTAGGATTAAAAACATGAGTTCGATTAAAAATAAATGGATTGAAAAAAAATTGGAGAAATTATAACCATATTTTCTTTCACTTTGATGCAATTTTCTTGCATATTATTTTCTGCTATGATTTTGCAGTTTCTTCAATTGAAATGTTCAAATTATTGATCAACAAAAACTAATGGTTTTTTACTTTTGAATTACAGTCCAAGAGAATTAGCAAACCGTTCCACCCATTTTTCCTTTTGATTAACTTGATCCTCGGTTGAAGTCGAACCGTGCATTAATTCTGCGACTAACGCGCGCGGTTCACCCAAACCTATTGACTCATTAACAAGGTGGTCATTTTCTATGGCGTTGAGTTCAACGAATGCAGAGGGTGTTGAAATGCGTGGTTTATGCATCGTGGGTAGAGATCATTTCTGCAGGATTATGGTGTCTCATCCCGCTAATCTGTCTGCAAGATGAGTTAGCGAAAGGCAAGATGTCGTTATCAACACAGGAGCTAGCATGTTGTATACTGCCACACAAGACCTGGGGACATTTAACCCCTAGCTATCAGGAGTTGGGATTATCTAAGAAATTTCCAAAAACAATAATTTTAAATGAAGAACTCTAACTTAAAATGAAGAACTCTAACTTATTTATTGAACTTTTTAACGAGAGATATTTTGGACATTCCAAGCAGAACATTTTTCTTCGTCATAGCATTTTAACATTTGAACCCATTGTGAAGGAACTGTCATTTCGGGTGTCATTTTGCCCAAGGCCACAGTTTTGGCCTACTTTTTAGCTCAGAGTTACAATGATTGGTAATACAATCAATACCTCCCATTCAGTTACAATTCCTTAATTGAAACATGGAAATATCACAGTAATTGCGGTGGAACTAACAACTGTCATAATGCAAGGATAATTCTAACTACTGACCCCATAACTTTCCTGACAAAACAGTAATTTGCCAGATTAGTCTTGACTAACTTTGTCTCATGCAACAATTGTTGCAGGTCATCGCAACAGCAATCTCTTGTTTGTGGGGCCTTTTAAATCATACATGTAGACTGTCATATGATACAAAATTGCACAGATTGTCCAGAGCCAGGAGATGTACTATAGCCATCATAGTCCCAGGTGACGAGCAACTCAATTGGTAGACCTGTCCACCCCATGACGAGAAACAGAGCTCGCAATCAATAAACTCCAATGTGTCATCCAACAATTAATTATGGAATTAATCAGCAAGGTGTAATTGTTTTATGACCAGGTAATAGTGATTGAAGTCTTGTGCGCAATACTGCTGGGATGCTACATTCTCCATATTAGCAACTGAGGACAGATTCCGATTAAGCACTTGTGTATTTGAACATGAGGCTCAGGATGCCTCTTTCTTTTGAGTCATGGGTCCTCCCCATGAAAGACTTCACTTCAGTCACCACCCAAAGGAGAATCTTTACGAACAAAATGCCTAAAGAGCTGAAAAACTTTTCTGTAGTCAATCACCATTAAAAAAACAAAGCGCGGTGAATCGGCAAGCCAACATCAGCCCATCGAGATCAATCCGCCTAATAGGAAAATTACGATATTTATAGCTCTTGGCCATCAGCCGACAAACTTCATGAATTTTTCAAGACATTGATTGACGCAGACAATTAGCCGATGTTGCGAAGACACAAATGGTATCTTCAGGTTTTCATGGCCGAGAAGATTTATGGTCGAGAGAAGATGGCGGCTGTGATTCGCCGAGAGGGTTGGTAAAGAGTGCAAAGGAACGTGGCCTGAGCCTGTCTTGGTAATGTTGATCAGAGAAGGATGCAACTGCTTTGGTCAACAAAAGCAGAGTTTTATTTCACGTATTTCAGGCAAACAACAAGGAACGAACAAAGCGATATTTTCAACACGATTACGGAAGACGATGCTATTTTTGATAGACGATTCCTTCAGGTCATCTCCAAGCCACTTGTAGAGATAAAGAGACAAAGGGAGGGGGTCCAGGGTAGGGCAGAATGGCCAGCCAAGTGTTCCCGATTCAATCTGCCCCTGAGACACCTCCCAGGTGGAGGACTGTGTTATGTGTGTGCAATGTTGGTCACAAGACGGGTAAGGGCCACCTGGACCATGAGATTTTGCAGCTTTAGGAGAAGATGTGATGGCAGACATGGCTGGGCCCAGAACTTTTCATGACATGAGCTCCCATAAACCTAACCCTGTTTGCCTATTACATGGGTACTCACCCAGAAATATTTATGTACCTCTTATTTTTGTGTTTACAGATAATTTCTAAAATATATCACGAAAAAGGAAACACAGATGAAATTACTGTGACCTCTTCAATGCTATGGCAATGTTTCATTTATAGTGTCAATAAATTAACCGCCAACCATGTACATACATGTAATGGCAAACGAAGAGGCATTAATGAACTTAAAACTGTATACTGGAGACCATCAGGGCTATTACATGTAAAACACCAGGACCAATATTATGACCAGAACGAATGACCGATTGTTACAAGTGTGGCGCTTAGAATAACCTTAAGGGTCATTGGTTCACTGACTGAGCAATTTTATGAATGAAGAGTCGATTTTTTAAGGGCAGGTGGCGATCATAGGGGCGATACCCAGGAAGCAACACCCATCCACCCTCGACATTGTAGAGGCCAAACTAATCCTGGAAAACTATGCCAGCCCTTTCATGAAATGTTAGACTTACATATGTTCACCAAATGGACTGGAATGTCCAAAAATCTAATATTTGTGGATATACAGTCGCCAAAACAATGTGGGTTTTTTTCTGTAACTTGAATAGGGGATTTATTCTGCATGAGATACTAAGGTGTTCAAATTATTCAAATATATATAAAGCCCACTGCTGCCAAGGCTTATGATCATTATAACTTGACAAGCACCTATGCCACTTTTTCTGCCAGGCCAATGAATTTCTAACATGAAAATTACTAGGTCTACCAGTGGTAATGTCATGAATAATTCAGCCTGTATACTCGATTATAGGTATTTTCGAATCATAATATCATTATTGCTGACAATGAAAGACCTCTGTCATATGTACCTCACAAGGCAATAAAACAGTACACAGCTCATGGGCCCAACATTGGACAAATGCTCGTAGTGTCCTGGCCTGATTGCCCTCACAGCGTGAGGGATGCCAGAACATTACCTTATCGAAAACAGCATGTGCTGTGACAATCGGACATAGGCCCATTGACATTATTGAGGTCAGCTCGGCCTGACATTATAATGTGTACATATCTATCTAGACAGTCTGATCTCGTTATTCAATATAGTTTGTTATGCAGGTGAGAGCAAACAATGATTGAGATAGTTTTTAATGGAGTTTTTTCGATACGTTTTGATACGGGCAAATGCTCTCGGTGACAATTAATACAGGGCACATTATTTCAAACCAGAGCCTTGGCTTTTCTGTACAATCAGTCTAAGCACATCACAATACAATATAACCTCTCAGCGGACACCTCTATTAAGGACACTAGTTTTGGTCCCAAATTGGTTCTTTTTCATTCAATTTGACCTCTCTAATCAGGACACCTATCTATTGAGGACAGCACTTGTCAGTCCAAAGGGTGTCCTTGATGGAGAGGTTCTACTGTATCGTAAAACCATATTGTTGTGTCAAACACTATTTCCTTTTGTGGGCCAGATAGAGTCAGAGGAAGCAGAGGATTCAGAGAACCGGCAAAAACTATGCCATTAGAGACGTTATCATTGCGTTTTCATCATAAGATTTCCCCACTTCTAAAAGCGTTCTTGAATCAAGCTCTGTAACCTAATGATTCATGAAGCAGCCAAACGTCACCTGACATATTTTTTTTTGAGACACACTGTAAAGCAACCATGGCATGGATACCTATGGCAAGCCAAAGCGGAATTTATTCAAGACCGTGGAATTACTATTCAAGAAGTTAAATATATGTTCAAGACCAAAATATGTTCAATCCTAAGTCAAATATTGTCAATCTTGAATCAAATATTGTCAACCTTGAATCAAATATTGTCAACCTTGAACAAAATATATTCAACCTTGAACAAAATATATTCAACCTTGAACAAAATATATTCAACCTTGAACAAAATATATTCAAGACTCACGTGACCATATTCAAGACGCACGTGACCACAAAAATTGATGACGTAGTTGCTCATGTTTTGATGCTTTACGGACTTTCCCGAACCCGCGTCCGGACTTTCCCGAACCCATGGTACTTGTGTTGCGTTTCGGAGCTCGAATTGTTCGCACGAGGTTTTGACACATGGTTGTACACGTACCTAGCCGCCTACACCTGACATGTACTGTAATCCTACACATCATGACATGGATGCCGAGTGAATGTCAGAGTCGATACATGTTTCACAGACATATCAGGCAAATTATAGGTTCAAAATGCGCAATGCCTGTCGTGAAACAGAACGCATCGGAAGTACCACAGATTCTACGCTCTACGTCATCAATTTTGTGGTCACGTGCGTCTTGAATATGGTCACGTGAGTCTTGAATATATTTTGTTCAAGGTTGAATATATTTTGTTCAAGGTTGGACATATTTTATTCAAGGTTGAACATATTTTATTCAAGGTTGAACATATTTTATTCAAGGTTGAAAACATTTGATTCAAGGTTGAACATATTTTAGTCTTGAACATATATTTCCTTCTTGAACTTATATTTAACTTCTTGAATGGTAATTCTAAAGTCTTGAATAAATTCCGCTTTGGCTTGCCATAGATACCTGTACCTGCGCTGTTTACTACAGTAACCGGGCCTAGGCTGATTGTATGGCTCACCAAGGCACGAGCCAAGTGGCAACCAGCCAATAGGATCCCTCTTTCATGTGACTTGCCATTTTTAAAGCAATGACTTTGCCAAATTTCAACACTTCTGTATATCACACAAAGCCCATCGGCCATGATTGATTTTGAATGCTTGCACAAGGCTGAGAAGAAGTCATTTGTTTGCTCTGTACTTCTTGAAAGCCTGCCATCAGATAGTTCAGATCGGGAGCTTTCCAATGAGTGGTCATGACAAAGGGTTTTGAAAAGTCATTACAGCAGAACCTTGATGGCATCCTCAATGGAGAGGTGTCCACTAAGGGACGTTCCACTGTAAACTCTTCAAATAGTTGCAAAAACCCTTTAAAGAGTTTTAACTCTTTAAGAGGAATCCTAAAGGCACATCATCAAGATTCCATGCATCAAATCAGGGAGAAAGGATGTCAACACCTAAAATCGGATTACTACCAGCTTGAACAAATTTGCAAGAGCCTATACACAAAAACTTGCTTGACTAGGCCCTAGGGACTACAGATGACCAAGCGCTTCATTCGGTTCCATGAATTACTGCACATCTTTGACTTGTCCATGTAAATCATACGTGAATGCATTACCCATGTAAATCGTCTGCTTTGCAGATAGTTCTCTTGACCAACACAAGCACTATTCTAATGTTTCCAAAGGCATTGGTTTGGAAGACACAAATACATGTATATTATATATGAGGTTAGATTTTAGACAACTGAGTCCTGTTTACATCAGAACTGGGATTGTCAGTGCTAAGTAATGTGCAGTCAAAACAACATGTTTTGGTGTAAGAAAGGTGAATTTTACTGGAATCTTTGCAGTCCATTAAATTTTCAACAACATTGTAGGTCGAAGAGGGCGAGGGATGCTTTTCTACTGTCATTTACAATTACATACACTGCAATATGTTTCTTGCCGTATTAACCCAACATCTGGTACAACATGTCAACCATAGTCCACTCCAGTACCTTTGGCCTTGATAGTAATGGACTGGAGGTCGAGGGAATTGTGTGTCATCTTGAAAGTGACCCACTGGTGAATACTCTCTTATTTTCAAGCACCAACAACACAGAACAAGTCTGGTCTGGTGGACAAATTAACTCAAAATCCAGGTCCTGTCCCTTATCAACAGAAAGACCACAGACATTATACCTTTTCATGACTAGGACCCTTGATCGCCTAACTTTCCTAATCCCAGCTCATCCGCCTCAACTCTTGGAAAAATCCTCAACTACACGTACCCCTTACAAAAAGACCCCTGCCAAACAAAAAGTGGATTTTCTTTGGAAAATTTCAATTTTGGCCCAACCACAACTTTTGTTGCTAACTCTTTTCTAATCCGTCTAATTGAATACTAAAAAAACCGTATGGTACACACCAGATATAAAACTTTGAAAAGGATCATGTATTTAAACTACCATAAGTCCTAACGGTAAAGATCACAATGCGAAAACAAGGTTTGGGGTTATTTCCTCGGCAAACTTACTCATGTTGTGTGTGGGGCCTACCCCGAAAAAGACCCCTCCATGCTTTTCCATGACACTCGGCCCCAAATACTGTTGCAATATCAAATTCTGAAGTGACTGTATTCAGAGTTTCACGTTATTTTTACGAAGAGAGTATGTCTGTTGTTATGTTACAGCTAAATGTAAAGAGAAGAGCATGGGTATCTCTTTATGCATTTTCAATCAGTCATGTTAAGGTCATGTCACGAATGCTGTCAGATGGAGCATGAGAATGAAAGTTGTGCAATATTTCGACATATCCTTTATAGCCTGCACCAACCAAAAGCCCTCTAACTGCAACAAATGTCCAAAATCGACAAAAGAAATCAATTGTTGTCTGGCCATAGCAGAGACTACACTTACAACACAGCACATACATAATTCAAATTCAAAATATTATTTTTTCCCATTCACCACCCTAACAATATTTAGGAACAAACCAAATGAATTAGGCAAATATTGTGAAACCTTAAAATGTGGCATTGGAGAATTAAAATGTTGTCACAAGTTTGCAAAAACAATTTATATGTCACTATTTATATCCATAAAGAAAACTAACTTTTCAACATAGTGATTATTGGCAAATTTTCAATATCCCTTGGTCCACAACAACACTTGGAGAAAATCCCTCGATTATTTGTAAGTAATTCGACCCCTTTTGTCCAAAAGGCCGTTTATTCAGTGTTCAGGGGCCATAATGCAAAAAGTTTTTTAAGCTAATTTGGCATTGTTTCTGGGACAATCTGTACAGTACCAATATCCACAATAAGATGCAAGGCAATCCAGTGCAGATTTATCACCATCTGTCTTCACAAAAAACATGTTCTTTCAAATTTGATACGAGTTACAGACAATGACAGAGGCAGACAATGATGACTCTGACAGGTGATGAAGTAAGAATGTCGGAGCGCATGCGGACAAAATGATCTTCATAGGTTGCACACTCACAAACATATTCTTCAAAGTATGCCTCTGCCAGAAGGTGCAATACTTGTCACTGGCACAGGCCTTATGACCTTGGGCATGTTAATTTGAACTGAGTTATAGAGTGAGAAAGGGTTAACAACACATTCTAAATCGAATGTACATATGACCTTTTAATCCTCACATATTATCACAATGTACATACATATTGTATGATATAATAGTGTTGCTGAAACAAGCACTTGAGGCAGAGATGAAGTATTTTCCGATAGATTATTGATTTCAACGAGATGCAATTGTCAGCTGATTGAAGCTATTTATATACTGCAGAATTAACTCAGGATCAGAAGCGAATTCAGTGCAAGATCTGTTGAAGTCAGTAAATGTAGTGTTGGCTCATTGTTACCTCAAATAGTACGGGATGTGACCACCTACTTATACTTTTACTGCAGACTGGGTGCAAAGTGAAAAATTAGCAAACTTACTCATTTTCATTTCGGGGAGACATTCCGTGTTTGATGAACTGACAGAATATTGGATTTTATTATATGTAAGTGCACCACCATGATGAAAGCGTTCTCATGTTCACTAATTAATTATTAGCTGACACGATTAGTTTCTCTAATAGCTTCTGTCTTCGGCAATAACCTAATTAACGCAATATTAATTGAAAATTGAGATTTGATTTCTTCACCAAAAATGGATGTCAATATGATGGCGCTACATAACGCATCAAGTATCTTAGTGCACTCTCCAAGGTAAAAATGACTTCAAGTGGCCAATTTAACTCCTACATGAACAAGTATAGAACAGATTCAAGGCAAACATTACATTGGGATCATTGCTGTAATAAATGTACATATGTAATTCTTCAATTTCATGACCTAACATGCACCTTTTCACCACAGACGCCAGAGACCAGTTGTCAGTGAGAAATTACTGTGTGCATGTTGTGTATGACAAGCAAGGTTACATGTACTTCTGTATACAGAACGTTATCGCCTAGAAATCAATTGGTCATTCATTTTTAAAATTGTCAATTCACCAGTTCCACGTAACGTGAATAACCATACAAGCAAGAACTGATTCATTCAATTCATGGTCGCGATGTCGCCCTTCGATTTTTTGTCCGAAAGCAAACAACAAACAACCCAAGCACTCTTGCCCAACGCACCCATATCCTGCTCTTCAATCAAGTTGTTGAGGTCTTTAAATTTTATTCCAATCTAAAGCCAGGTATTCAGGTCAACACATGAACATGAATACTCCCATCTAAAATCACCTGTGTAGAATATTGTAATTTTGACACAAAGTAATTTAGAAGATAAATTCGTGTATAGGTGTTTGTGTCCTCGAACAAATAGAACAACCTATGACCTACTTTTTGGCTATACCCATCTGACAATGAATACCTGAAAATCTCAACATCCTGACATCTAGCAATCTCAAATTCCAAAGAAAATTTATATGCACGTTGATTCTTCGTTGAAGTTTGCTGCGCCTCGCACGTGTCTCGGGCATTTAAATGTCCGCCAGCACTGTGGCGTAATTGCGGAATATTTTATTTGATATGGCCTTGATATAGCCCTGAGGACGATAGATCCCGATGAGCCTTGACAAGTCACTTCAGTACTGCTTGCATTTTACGCGATAGGAGAGACTATATTTCATAAACAATACATTGATATTTATAATAAAATATGTGATGGTGACCCCTTTCCAAAAAGCTGCTGAGATTGGTGTTGAGATGGTGGAGTTTCAACCTGACAACTTAAGAGTTGAGATAGAGAAGTTTCAACCTGAGATATAAATCTTAGGAGTGAGATGGAGAAGTTTAAACCCGAGATAAAAATCTTAGGAGTCGAGATGGTGGATTCACAGCTAAAATCTGCACATTGAGATAAATGAAGACAGAGTTTTTCTAACAATATATGAATGTAATATCAAAATAGTATTTGCGCACCAGTTTTCAATATTTGAGAATCGACACGGGGAGGTATCGTCATTGATGGAGATATCATTATAAACTAGGTCAGGTATTGAAAATGGATCAATTGACTGTTTTGCCCACAGCGTCAATTTCTTAGAACTCAATAGTTTAATCTATGTAAGTGTACATAGAATTATTTGTCAATAATACCCACTACCTTGGGCAATAATACAATACACTAATTCGGTAAACAGGTTGATAGGTGAGTGGCTGGTAGGCCTAGAATACAAGACCAGGGTTCGATTTAGACTGCTGCCACCGTTGCCATCACTTTCAGTGTCCATTAAAATGACGTTGTGCCCTCTTCAATCTTCTAAGCCAGTAGCAGAGGTTAAAAGGTGCAAAAGATAACATTCCCATCACCGCCGCAACACCACCGATGGGCTTTATACTTGTCTTATGTACAGTACTGTTCAAAATAGTAAAGTCATATTCCCTTGACCTCTGCTTGGCTCAATTTCAACACATGGGCTAATTTTCCCTATCTAAACTTAACCTAACCTGCAACACACTTGCTACGAGTACAGTAAAACCTCTCTATGAAGGAAAACCTCGGCACTGAAAAAAACTGTCCTTAAAAGAGAGGTGCCTGATCAGAGCGGTCAAATTTAATGGCAATGACCAATTTCGGACCAAAACTAGTGTCCTTAATAGAGAGGGTGTCCTTATTAGACAGGTGTCCGCTATGGGAGGTTCTACAGTATATTCTTCTAGTATACATCAACAACACAACGCGCCCTCGCGGTCCACCGTAGGGAACTATCCAACACTAACAGGAAAGTACATGCATATCGCCTACCTTTTCCCAAGTATTCAATGTCTATGCTCCAACCTCCCCTAAACACCGCAAGAAGGACGAAAATCCCTAAAAGATCACGTAAATGCATTGTCCGTAGTCTTCCGTTTCGTCCAATATGCAATATATCCTATATTATTCCACAAAAGTTACTTTAAAACAGAGTTTTTCATAGTTGAACGCGAAGTAGCGATCAGCGTGCGATAGTTATCGTTGGCATAGGTAAGTAGTGGAAATACGGAACTGCGTCGATTCGTGAATATGTAATTAGATTAAGCGATAAATCCTTGGCGCCGATTGGCGAAGGCTGTGATAAATATTCCCGCCATTTCCAGGTAAATACACGTGGTTTGGGTGGCGTTTGTGTTTGCGTTGGGGTGGTTGGGTTAGGGTTGGTTGTAACATGTTATACTGTGTGGACTGGTGGCTTACAGTCTGGCCTGGGCAACCAAGGTATTTTACATCTGTATTGTGAAATTGAAAGTACCAACTAGTCGGTAGGCAACTGGGAAAAGGAGGGTCCGAATAAAAGAACACGCGCATCTTTGACACACGAGTATGTAATGTAATAATGTCATAAAACTTCTGTCTGTGAGGTCTTGTCCTGTCCTGAGATAACTTATTTACGCGACAACCGTCAATCATCTTTATGTACATGTATAGTTGAAGAATCAATGAAGCAGGGAAACGTTTCTTAAAGTCGTTCAAATCCATTTAAATATATACATTAGAGAGGTCACGTGAAATTGAATGGAAGCAACCAATTTGGGACCAAAACTAGTCTCCTTATAAAAAAAGGTATCCTTAATAGAGAGGTGTCCGCTGTCTCTTCAGGCCTGGTGTTCTGATTTCATGCAATCCCTTTATGGAAATTATCAGGTTGTGAAAATGAGACAAATGAAGACAATGTCCACCCTGTAGAAACATGGTGCACTACGTTGGGAGAGTACACATCTAGATCAGACAGAGTACGCATTGTGAAGGGGCATGGCACATCGAGCAAAGACTTGGTACACTTTCTGGCAACATGGCGAGCTATGAAGGGGAGGGCACATCCAGAAGAGATACGGTGCACTACTGTCTCATTGACCGAAAGTTATTTCTGCAGGTAACAATATAGAGCGACGGTAAAATACACAGGCCCGTTGCGGTGGAAAACAGAAATGCCGTCGTCTTTCACTTTCGCTCCGATGTCTTTAAACAGGGTGACAAGCTCATGTACTCATGGGTGGCCAAGAATTATTTTCCCTAACACAATGGATACACAATAGAATTCTATTGTGCAAGGGAAAACCTTTCTGGGCCACCCTGTAGAGTTTCGTGAGTTTCCTCCTCAGCCTCAGGTAGGCCAATGATTTTTACAGGACCCCAGCTGACGCCATCTGAGCTAAAAAAGTTGAACTACGCGGTTAGTTTAAATTAAAAACTACCCCGTCTTGGGGGTGGAAGTTTTCCCCCGGGGAAGCGGGGGACGAGTTATTCCATGAACCCCCAAACATGGTGCTGACGACCGTTATGATCACAGCTTATATTTATTCCTACTTAGTTACTCCTGTGGGGACGTTTCATGTGCGTACTATGTAGTATGGATGGCCAACGGCAGGGGAGCCAGGAGCGGGCTCAGGACACAATTAAATCTGCGATAGGGTCCGTGTACATTCTATCATATACATATACACACATTCTCGTGATTTAAAAAAAACGATGCTGGGAGTTTTACCAAACGTTGCAGAAGTGTAGTCCTACATCTTGTCAATGTCATAAGTGAATTTGAAAAAGTCGTCTTGAGGAAGCCCGGGGTTAATGTTCACTTTTCACTTCTCCAGCCTTGCATGCAGGGTCACTCGAATATCTAATTGATTGGTCATCAGGTAACCAAGTAACTCGTCCTCGATTACCAGAGTCAGTCGTATGCTCCTCCCCTCGCATCCGTTAGTGCCGAGTTTTGGCCTGAGTTCAGAATATATACCCTCACGAATCTTGCACTAACTTACTGACTTGGCCACCGGGCCGTAATAAAGACATCCCCATAGCCCTTTACTTCCAATAGTCTCATATTGAACTTCCAGTGGTATAATTGCCTCCGTAGCCTCCGCCCTCCGCGTTGTCTCGAAGCTGAGCAATGTCCATTGCGGGTCAAGATGAATAGCCTCAGACGTCATGCCAATGTGGAAGTATACAAAATGTATAGGCTGTGGGCAAGATTTTGCGTGGCCGCAACGACTGGCAAAGGAGTGTAAAAGGGCAACTTGTGGGTTGAACCAACATATACTGCCCGCCACGACGCTAGTTTTCATCGCAATTACCCACCTCTACACAAATTCGTTATCGGAAACTATTCATTAACCGGTGTGTTTACGAGTGGGTTGCGTTAACCTTTATCAAGGCTTGTTTATATTTTCAATACAATAGCAGAGCATGTTTTCAGATTACATATGAATGCACTGGTTGATATTTGTTATACAAGTAGTGAGACGTGCCTATCGATCCGAGCCTATATTGATTGATAGAAAATATCCAGGGTCACGGAACGTACTGTGCAGATCTTATCAACTGCATAAGTTAGCTGAAGCCTTGGGTTAGCCCAGCTTAATCGATGCCGGTTTCGAAAACCCCTCGAACCGCCACCTCGAATGCCTACCACGTTTTTCGGTACCATGGTCAGGGCGTCCAACATTGAGTTAGGTGTTTGGAGTTGACGTTTCGGAGGCTTTGCGAAAACGGACCATCCACATACCGGGGTCTTCTAACATCTCACACTTTCTTCTTAAAGACATAATAGTCGATGCTAAGGGAGCAAGACGGGAGGGAAAGAAAACTATTCACTTTCAGCGCATTCCACTCCCTAAATCCAAGATAACTTTCGATCAAACGCAAGACAGTCTTTACTCCCGTGCGCTATCAGTGTCATCTACAGACTTCAGTCGCTACCTGGACCAATGCGTAGGAGTGTTAGGTAACTGCATGGGCACTAAAAAGACAAGGCAGCGGATTCGGTCATACGCTTTAAGATGTGCCTGCTGCATACTGTCTGCACTTTTAGCCGGGATATCTGTCCCCGTTTACCTCTACAAGTCATGCAAAGACAAGGTCACATAAAGTTTTTACAGAGTTCGGGATCCCACTTTTAAATCTGGCGCCCTTTCCACGCCGTCCGCAAGTTCTTACAGCGCCACCTACGTACAGCGCGATTAACTACAAGTGGTCGTCGGCTAAAATTTAGCTGAAAAAATTACTCGCAAACATGTCTTATGCGTATCATTTAAGAGGCTGGGTCGGACTGGTGGGTTTGATGGCTATCGGAAACACCATACAAAATATAAAGTTTTTATGCAAAGTTCGGGATCTCACTTTTAAATCTGGCGCCCATTTCCACGCCGTCCGCAAGTTCTTACAGCGCCACCTACGTACAGCGCGATTAACTACAAGTGGTCGTCGGCTAAAATTTAGCTGAAAAAATTCCTCGCAAACATGTCTTATGCGTATTATCTAAGAGGCTGGGTCGGACTGGTGGGTTTGATGGCTATCGGAAACACCATACAGTGCTTTGTTGACCCGAGATTTGTCAGAGAAAGGCTTTATACGGCATCCACCGGTCGAGGTATTGTGGTGTGATAAGGAGATAGAATGTTTCAATGCATGCATGTACACACTAGAGTGCATTGTACTGGTGTGAAAGAAATTTAGTCCGCCTGGAGAATTAGTCATTCTCTGTTGTTTAGTGATTTTTCAATGATTTTGAAATCAAATTAAGACCAATGCCTTAGTTTACAACTCTGCAGAATATAGTCTTTCCTACAAATTTGGTCCTAATAGATATTCGTCGCACACTGCCGACTGCGGCCCTCCAGGACCAGGAGGACTGACCAAATAACATCCTACGCACAACATTGAATGTTACTCCTGGTCAGTGCTGTAGGCCACAGTTTGTCCGTATTGATTTCGACAGTGTCTCTGGAGATCGATGTGGTTGTGACATTGTCCCTTAGGACTCTCGTTGGTTGTGACTCTGTCCTTAACTTGCGCCCTCAATAATTCTGTTTACAGTGCATGTAGTAGCAAAAATTTGATAAAGACTGAATGTAGTCTTTACTATTCTTGGTACTGGGTATGGTTTATTCACCACCTGAGTATTTTCATTTCAGCCAATTCTCTCACAGCCAGGCTGTTTGGAATGTGGACGTTGTTGGCGGCCATTTTAAGAATATGCTGTGCCATTGATATACACAATAAAAGGTACGTACAGTAGAACCTCTCTATTAAGGACACCCTCGGGACTGTCCTTAATAGAGATGTCCTTATTAGAGAGGTCAAGACAAAAAGTGGCACGAAAGCAGAAGCAGTGGCCATTTCGCTTGTCTGTTCTCTCAGCTTTTTACGTTAGTGTATGTCTCTGTCCTCATTCCAGCATCTACAATATTACTCTCATCTCCTTCTTTCTGGCCCTGGGACATTTTGCAAGTGAAGTCTTCATCTATAAAACTGCTGACCTGACGATAGGGATTGTCATACCGTTGATTGTGTCAAGTAAGTACACAGTATTGGGAAGTCGCTGTGTTTCCAAGTGGAGATCACAAGTGTGTGTGTGTGGGGAGGGCAGTATAGTGAGGTCTTTTTACATCATCTATAAAACCACTAACCTGACAACAAGAGTTATCATACCTTTAATTGTGCCTTTAATCATACTGCATCATGAAGTCCCTGTTCCTGTTCTAGTGTCGGCCTAGGTGACATTTAAAACTGTCTTACGACCTAGGGAACTGGTGTAATACTTCAGAGAGCTTTCAGTTTTCATTTCATGTTTCAGGTTTTTCCGTCCTTGTTATGGTCATTGGTTATTGGTGGACGGCGCCCTCTCTAGAGACAAATGGACACAAGAGAAGAGGAATGAAACGGGAAATGCTGTTTCAGACGGACAACAAGAGTGATTAAGATTATGGAAGAAGATGGACAGCCTGATTGATGATGAAATTTTAGCAAATGAAGAATCCACAAATTTATGGACTCAAAACGTATCATCTTGACCTTGTGGCGTGGCTCTATGTGTAATTAAATGACCTCATGTGCAGTCATTTGTAAAGGTCCAACCAAGTTCCTTGGTTCCTCATATTATCGATGTTATTACTTCAGAAGATTTGGATGTTATAAATGGATGTATATTTTCACCTGCCAAATGTATTTTGAAAATAAATTATTTTTATATTGATTGTGAATACTCGTCCTCAGTTTTTGGAACGACATGCTAAACATCATCCCGACTCACCTCCGGGTCAAATGTGCTCAAGGAGGGTCACCTTCATTACTGAGCAGTACATGTACTTGTGGTTATAGAAATTGCAACAACCTCCTTGATGAGCTTCCCCAAAATGAGAACTACGATTTTGCTGACCATTGCTGGCTTCAAATTGCGCTTGGATCAAGGACATGCTAAAACAAACCCGCAGCTCCGAAAGGGAAGGAATATGCAGTAACTAGGCCTGGTCTCAAACCCATCAATCTTTTGAGTGGAAGGCAGTGGCCGCAGCTAGTATGCCATGCTCATCAGATCAGGTGCTCAGATGACCCATGAGCTGTGGGCTCAGCCTGTACAAGCTAACAACGGGTAACATCATCATTTGTATCACAGATGTTTATTTTACCTCTGTACACATTTATTCTGTACATGCATGAATAAAGAACACTTATTATTTTCCAACAAAACCACACAAGATTCTTTCCAAAATGCATAGAAAACTTGGCAACCAATCAAAACGTTCCAATCCTTGAACTAAACATCGTAATTTATAAAATGTACAAATTTAAACCCTGTTCCCTTTGTTTGTATTCGTATCGTAGTATACAAATTTTTATTTGATGTTGGTCAGACCTAACTCTGATTAGGGACCGTTTTGACTGTTTACAAGAAAAGTGAGGCTGGAGTTCAGTTTCGACATCCAGTTGTTTATGTAGACTATCGTCTGAAATTCCACAATCTGCTCTTTTTTCTTTACCCATCTTAAACACAACAAACATTCCCAGGGACTGTATGCCAAGTGGATCCAGACTTATGACCATGTCCAGTATTCATCTGGCCTATCACCCCACACATCCTTATGAATACTACTGCTGTGTCATGAAGAATGTTAGGAATCTGATATGGAAGCAGGTTCTGGTTGCACACCGAACCTCTATTTACAATTCTCATATTTTTACATCATTTTGCTAAAACATTCCATAAATCATATTTCAAATTTACACATTGCAAATCAAGGTATATAAACTATCAATGCAAACATATATAGAATGCATTGTGATCAGGTAAAACCTCACAAAACAAAGGTGAACTTTATACTCCGAATTTCTCTGTTCTGGGACAAAAAATATTTCTTGTAAATCATCTTGTAGTTGTATTCTAATCTAGCTGATTAAGACGCATGTATCCAAATTGACAGATCGAGAACATCTGACTGACCTTCCTAGTTCAACTCTTCAACCACAATAATAACAAACTGACCAATCCTCCTCACAAGACCCACAGTGAAATACCTCGGGGCCAACTGAAGCCAATAAACTTGGCCTATAGAAAAGTGCTGAGGATCCACTGGGTTTTAACAGATATAAAATACTCCCTCAGCAAAATGAAACGTAAAAATTACCAACAACTGTTGTCACTGGACTTGAACACCTTCTGGCCTTCTGATGTACAGAATACACAGTAAGAAAGTATGAAAACTCTATGACAGTTTCCTATTTCTTGTTTTTTAAATATTTACCGTGTTACCTGTCCCGTTCGTTGAGATTTAACTACGAATTAAAATGTTATTCAAAATGAGTGCCTCGGCTTACAATATTCAACTAGACAAGACAAGACAGTGCAAAGTGGCATCTATAAAATTTTCACATACACATGGACTTCTGTGAAACAATATGAAGCATCTAACAAAAAACAATCCCATCTAGATTCGATAAAAAATCTGTTTAGATTCAATGATTTTTTATACCAATGGTGAAATCAAAATCAAACGAAGAGTCTTTTTCTTTTCACACTACCATAAAAATCTTCTGAACAGAAGGGTTTTCCAATGATTATATCATTGAAGAAGTCATTTCTGCGACATTGATTTCTCCGTTTTGGCAAAACTCGCAAAATTATTGGGCTTGCAATAATAAAAAGGGGGGGAGGTTTAGATGATCTTGTTCAGCAGAGCGTTGTGGATGCTCACGGTCTCGTCTCCTACCAGAACGATGTCATAGTTCGCCTTGAAACATGGAAGCAGATGCTCAACCTGGAAAACAGGGAAATATGATTAATTCGTCACAAAATGCATCAGATCCTTATTTGGACGGTTGTTTGAGGCAACGTGAATGCCTGGTTTTCTCGATGGAAAGAGTGATTTGTCTGTGAGAAGTCGATGGGGTTTTAGTACCATAATTACACGTACATTCCAAAATCGGTTGATTTTTTACCGGACACATTGACACACAGCATCACATCATTGCATGTTGCCTTAATTAAGTTGCTTTACTTCACAAGCCGCTGGCTAAGTCTTTTAAATCAGGCATACAACTGAGATCTCTCATACTTGATGTCTATGGCAGGAAAGGCAAAGGTCCCTATCCTAGAAAGAAACGTCTTCAGCTTGCGACAGTCTACTCAATCCAAGCCATCGATGGTGTCACTTAGCAAATAAACCCAAACAAAGGTCAAACACCGAAGAACTAAAACATTATTGCAAAGCTATCGACTGACCTTATCACTATCATTGAGGAAACCAATTTTGAGGATATTCGTCACGTGTCCAGCACCATCGGCCATTTTCAGATCACCAATTGTATCACCCATCAGTATCGCATTTTCGCGGCTTCGCAGTTTCCCGAAATAATCAGAGTTGCCGATAGCACCTTCATTTTTGTTGAACGTGTGAATGAGCTCTCCACGGAAACCTCTCAGTAAACCCTGAAAAACATAATGGAGACAAATTAATCTTTACTGCACGTGGTCACGAGGCAAGTTACATAAAAAATTATACAGTGGTCAATGAAAATATGTACTCCCTGTCAGGTACTGACGACAATTTGATGTTTACAATTTATTTTACTGCTCAGGATTCAATTTTTTCCTGCACTAGGCTCTCCAATGCATTGACAGGAATTTAGACTTGCCCGCGGGGCTGCAGACTCGAGTCAGATTTCGTTTCCTTTTCACATTATTAACATTTTTTAGCAGGCAGTATCCCATTGATTTTCTGTGAAGCCAGCTTTTAAAACATTCTGAAATCATGGAAGTTGTGGGTGTGTGCGTCTTTGGGAGCCAAAGTGGGCAGGGATGCAGCAAATAACATAGGGAGGAAACACAGACAAAGCTGGGGAGAGGAAGAGCAATTGTACATGCAATTGTTTTATGTGGCAGGGGCATTAGGAGGACTTGCTGAAGGCTGAGTTCTGGGGCAAGTCTGCAGTGATGGAGATTAGCTGTGAGCAATCGAGGCGATATGTGGTTGGAGATGGATTTCAGGGCCAAAATGGAGATGAAATAATAATAATAATAATAATAATAATTGAGTTCTTATATAGCGCATTCCCAGGTTCCCTGCTCAATGCGCTTTTGGGACTACATTATTATCATCCCGGTCTCCACAGAAATCAATCTGGGGTTTCAATGAGCAGCTACTGAGCGCTCGATTGAACTCGACCAGTAGGAAGTTTCTAAGTGGCGACTCAGCCGGGAATCGAACCCACGACCTTCCGGTTATGAGACCGGCTCTCTGCCATTGCGCCACCGCAAATGGAAAAGGACGTCTGGGATGAGATGGAGATAAGCAGCAATGGAGATGGAGATGACTTTTGGGATGAAATGGAGTGACCTGTTGGCTGAGATGGAGATGATTCTGTGACAATATGGGGGTGACCTTTGGGCGGAGATGGAGATGGCCTCTGGGACAAAATTGAGATGACCTGTGGGCAGAGGCAGAGATGACTTCTGGAAAAAAATGGAGATCACCTGTGGGCCGAGACGACTTCTAGGACAAAATGAAGATGACTTGTGAGAAGGGATGGAGATAACTTCAGAGACAAAATGGAGATGACCTGTGGGCACAGACGGAGACGACTTCTGGGACAAAATGGAGATGACCTGTGGCCAGAGATGGAGATTTCTGAGAAAAAATAGAGAGGAGCTGAGGGCAGAGATGGAAATTACTTCCCAGACAAAAGGCAGATGACCTGGGGTGGAGATGGAGAAGACTTCTGGGACGAAATGGAGATGACCAGTGGGCGGAGATCAAATGATTTCTTGGACAAATGGAGATGACCAGTGGGCGGAGATGAGGACTTCTGGGACAGAATGGAGATGACCTCTGGGTGGAGATGGAGAGGACTTCTGGGACAAAATGGAGATGACCTGGGCGGAGATGGAGAGGACTTCTGGGACAAAATGGAGATGACCTGTGGGTGGAGATGAAGACGATTTCTGGGGCAAAATGGAGATGACCTGTGGGTGGAGATGAAGACGATTTCTGGGGCAAAATGGAGATGACCTGTGGGTGGAGATGAAGACGATTTCTGGGAAAAAATGGAGATTACCTGTGGGCAGAGACAGAGATAACCTCTGGGACAAAAATGCAATGAAATGGAGATAACAGGTAGGCAGAGATGGGGGTGACTTCGTGGACAAAATGGAAATGACCCGTGGGTGGAGATTACTGCTTAAGACGATGTAGAGAGGAGTTGTTGGATCAGTGGAGATGGAAGGTTAAGGGATATTACTTTTTATTAGAAAACAATGAGATGTAGTTAAACATGCTGTTTGTTATTTTTTATTACATTTTCTTTATTAGTCTTTCAGACTTGCATGCACCGGGAAAGGGGACGGCTCCAACATGCGTCAATTCCTTATATGCGAGTTCATTTTAGAATCCATCGTCTGGAATCCAACTGACGATAGTAATAAAGTGTTCTTGCACAATACCATCTGGTCGATTTAAACGTCCGAGAAGGTGAACGCCCAATAGGCCCGGCCCGGCAGCAAGAGCCATTTAAGACACCCCCGGCAGAAACTGGCTTCACAATAGTCTCGACCAATGCATTTCACTGGTCCATAAACTACACATGTGCTTCAGGAGCACATTTTCATCCTGGTTGAGCGAGACTTACAGATCCATTGAAGTCCATAAAGTTTGAGACAATTTTCATGTTGTCATAAATTCCAGTGTGAAACTCGATAATTTCTTGAATGATATCACCAATTCCTGCCGAGAAGATGAGAAGAGGGATGCTGTTCTTGTCAAGGACCTTGAAAAAGCTGTCGCAGCCCTCCCTGAAAATTAAAACAGAGAAGCATTTTAAGTTCGAACACGCACAGGGGCACAGCAAGGAGCAAGACAAAGTGAGAAAGAACGGGTGGGTTTTTTCAAATAGGGTCAATATACCCAAAGCGATTTCATACCTGAGTTTAGATCCAGATTCCCTTACTATCCTCTTTAGCTCTTGCTGCCGGATGTTACAAGCGACCATTAGCTTGTGGGCCTTTGTGTACCTGCAACAAGGAAAACCAAAAATTTGAATGAAATACATTGATAACGTCTTCGAAAATTGCAATTTGGTAGAAATGTGGCAGAAAGAGTGGTTTCCTGTGTGACATAATCACCGGCCATGTTTGAGGGACAGAAAAAAGAAAGCAAGCCCAAATGACCAAGACAGGGATTTGCGCCTCATGTCCCCTAAATCAGCCATTGCTCAGTCCTTGATTTGATCTGTTCAAATTCATTGAAAGTTTGAATACACGGCAGGTTTATTTTATGTAATTTTGCCAAACCAGGGAGGGGAATTCCCATACTATCTGATTGAGCCTGACAGTAAGAATCAATCTAGATCTAGACATAGACATGAAATAACAATCTTCTCCGCACCAGATTTGATTTTGTTCCAAACAATCATATTTGTAGCACTTAAAAATAAAAGTGCACTTTATCTGAATATATATAATCTATTCTGTTTTTTTAAACTTCCTGCCCTAATTGGTTGACATAATTTTCTCCACATTATAGAAATTTCAATCAAAAATCAATAAACTCACAATGACCACTCAGCACAATCGATTGGCATTGAAGTTGACTGCCAATAAATAGTGCTCCATGACTGTCTCATGTGATCCCGTGTGTGACAGAGAGAATGTTCATGATACAACATGGGAGTAGTTCACAAGTGACGTTCAGAATTACATGTACATCATTTCTATATTCTTCAAGCACGCAGTGTTGGCAGGCAAATTTTCCAACCCGGGCCGAGGTATTGGCATGCAGATCACACCAGTGCATAAAAAGCTAGCACCAGTAACAGCTGCAACTGCTGTCTGTGCAGTCAATAGACTCTCACAGTCCACTCCAATTTCTATGCAATGATCACCGCATTTCAACCTGTCCCGGGCATTTCAATTAGCTTTTATTAGCTCATGACCAATGCTAATTGTTACAAGGAGAGGACTTTGTTTCCCTCTGCCCTCCTTTGCACATCACTGGGAACGTAACAACCAGCGTTCTCCACAAGGTCAATTGTCAGGGCATCCCACCTATACCTTGCTATAGAATTTTATAAAGGGTTTCTATTGGGCCACTCAAATTTAACTTGCTGTCTACCCTACATACCTTATCTTGCACACTGACACAACCACTTGAATATCAGGGTACCACCCTACTTTGACAAAACTCTGTGGAAAACTCTGAACGTCAGCAAAGAAGTCGAAAAATGTCATCAAGAAGCGACAAGACTCGATACATCTTCATCTCTGAATCCCAATGAGATACACAACTCTATATGAATCCTGATTGCCAGCACTTACCATTCAACCATGTATGGTTTTTTCTCATCAGATGTTAAATCTGGGTCCATCTCGATGGCATAATATTTGTTGCGCAATGTAGTTGCCTGAAAACAAGAAAATAATTGTTAGAAAACTGAAAAGATATGTGCTGCATTAGTCCAAATGACGATAATGATTTCCAAAATCAGCCCTCTTCCTTCTTGACACTTCAATTGTCACTCACCTCTATCCGATAAGACTCTGGCAAAAGTGTGCTCTCATCAATGATTCCATGACATGTCGGTACGATATCTCCCTCGAACGAGAATCTGCTCAACGTTCTGTCAAAGTCGGCTATTACTTGCAGTTTGTCTTTTCCACCCTCAATGAGTGCTTCGATGATGGATGCCACCCGCTGTGGGTCTTCCATGTGGACGTGGGGGGCTTGAAGCTCCTCCATCTGCAAAAGTAACCCATAATAATAGTGAAAGATTGACATTTTCATATCATTTATAATCAACTAGGCTACCACTGGATAAGAAAATCTTTTCCATAAGCACCTAAAGCCCGCTACACACGAGGGATTTCTCACCAACTTAGTTGGTTTTAAAATTAAGAACAGGTGCACAGGTGACTGGAAGTTGAGAGTCGTTCAATCCCAGCAATATTTAGGTCCTGCACTATATTTAGGCCAAAACCTTGGTCAAGGCTGAGTGCAAATATCTATTATTTCTGGCGGGGAAATCTTAGATCTAGAAACATTGCTGCCAATGATTTTGTTGTGTACAATGAAAGGAAGAAAAAGAAGATTTTATCTACTATTGTAAAAAGTATCAGTGAAAAGAGGAAAAGGAGAAATCGATGGGATAATAGGAGGTTTTGGGCAAAATCGTGGATTATGAGAAGGTACAGCCTTGGCGCCTATAAAGATAAAGAGTCAAAATATGGCCCAACTATGTTGTTGACTGAATCACACAGGAAATTTCTCCCCCACACTCCTTATATAAAAAAAAAATCCTTATATAAACAAAAGATGTCGTCGAGAAATAGAACAAGTCAGCAGTACAGCCAGCAACTCCAACCAATCGGGCAAAGTATCAGTTACCTGGTCTGGATTCCTGTTATGAATTAAAATTCCAACTAAGTTGGTGAGAAGTCCCTCGTGTGTAACGGGCTTAACAAGGCAAGTGGCTGCTTTTTAGCCCCAGCGGTCTGATATCTTGGCAAGTGTAGCGTTTATGTGTCTGCGTTGAAACTTACGCAGTGTACAGAGAATATCAAAAGGGCAAACCCTTGTGAGGTTGTTTTTAAATCCAGTTCATATTCGCAGCGCAGTGGTCATGGAAAGTGAGGTCTGTGTGATCGCAAAACGGGTTCACCATATCAGATCAAATTTGGGGGAGGTGCACCGTAAACTGAGGCATGCGATATACAGGAAAATGACACGCAGTTCTTCAGTGGTATGGGCGGAGGCTATGGAGGCAATACCACTGGAAGTTCAGTAGTATGTGAATATTCTGACCATAATGAACCCTTGTAATGTAATCACTACCGGTAATCATCAAAAATCATAACAATCATACTGTGTAAAAACATTGTGGAAAAATTACATCAAATCAGTCTATGATGCTATGTTTCCCTTTCCAAAATTCTATAAAAATACTCTACTTTCACTGATCTGAATCTTGTCAGTTTTAAAAATACTTCAAATCAAATCAAATGCCAAGACACTGAAATCATGATCAGTGTCGTCAACCATATGTCTATCAAACTGAACATGCTGAATTGCATCGAAAGACCGTCAGCATTAGGGTATATAGTATTCAATCTAGGTTTTAGATTGAATCTTCAGAACGGTTTTACTTACTTGTTCAATAACCAATGATTTCTCCAAATCAACAGTCATATCAGTACAGCAAGAATCCGAGGATGGGATCTTCATTTTCACAAATATTTGACAAAATCAGACGCACAGAGGAAAACACGATCCAATATACAGAAACTTTTGGACAAGAAATAGAATGAGATGATCCACAAAGTAACGATTACGATGCTTTTCCTGAGGTCACATCAACTGGACTGATCTGGTATATTCAGGACATTCAATAATAAACCAATCATTGATTGTTTTGGCATCTAGAAATGAATCGAAACCAGGACCAGAACTAAAACCAAATCTAAACTGGGTCACCACTTGCCCTGACAAGATTCAATGAATCCTTTCCAGGGAAAGTTTCACGGTTGAGCGCATCGTAGGACAATGGTACACACGTAGGCCTTGGCCTAGCAACCTATTATGTGGGTCATGCATGTACAAGTACAAATATTTTATGTAGGCCTAAGCCTAATCATGCTAATGCAGGGTGTTTCTGAAATCTGAGCACTTACACCCAGAGAATCTATTCCCCAGATGGCCGAGAATCAGATAGATAGCAGTGGAACCTCCCTTAGCGAACACCTCTCTATTCATGACAACCTCTCGATTAAGGACACTTTAGATCGTTGCACTTGATTTGGATAACATTTACGAAGACGTAGCGTCACTTCACGTTACAGTAATGTAAAACCGTCAGAGATGTAATGCATCGTGACTTGACGACGGCCAACACCATGTTATGTAAACGTTGTTCCCAATCAAGTGCATGCATGAATCTATCGATTTGGTCCAAAATTGGTTGAGAGCACTGGTCAGTCACAAGGTGTCCTTAATAGAGAGGTTCTACTCTATTTTGATTTTTTCAATCAGTTCATCGAACAGCCAGTGTCAGTGCATGACTTACAAAATTACAGTGCAGGAAAGTTTTTCATTCATAACATTTCTACTGACTGATTCAACGAATCCGACCCGTTTTTGATATTTCACAATGTTTACCATACTAGACCATCCTATTTTTTGAGGTGAATGAGGATTGACATTTCAGATAATCTACAACAATGAAATCGACAAAATTAATTAGGCAATAGTCAGGCTATGGATAAAAAAACAATTTGGTGCCTAGGCCAGGGCCTGGTTTTCAAGTTTTGTCACACTCACAGCGTCACAGTGCAGGATGATCAAGTAGGCCTAGGCCTAAACACTCCTCTGTCCTATCATTCAACAGTGCCTGGAACATGTCATGCATGTAGCATTGCATATGTGCCGTGGAAATACTGACATTTTTTTTTTTAGATTTGTCTCACTAAACTTACCATCAAAGATGCCCGTCTTCTTCGACGGTTTTTTTGTCCAAATACAAGTTTGATGCCTCCTATGACAATCAGGCCTACAAATACACAGATCCAGAGAGCGAGTTTGTTTTGATAAAGCGGCATATGAGGGCAATTGCGAGCAAAATCAATAATTCCAGTTAAAAATCAAAACTAGGCCAGCTCAGTATTGACAAGGTCAAGGCCGAATGGGCAATATTCTCCAAAATTAGAGTCTATATTTACATGTCACTTTGACATGAGAATTAATGTTTCTGGAGTTTTGAAGACACCTAGAATACGAGTAAGATATCCATATTTGTAACTTTATTCATTTATCATCAACCAATTGACGTGTAGCAATTTCTTTACAAGTGAAAGACACTTATCTTAAAAATTATAAAAAGCGATTTTGAGCACTGCAGTTGGAGAGTAGAATGCAGTATTACGGCACTGCTTTCCTAATAATTTTGTGGCGTTTGTATTGAGGCAGATATCAGGGGCAGTTACACAAAATAGCTATGTCATATATTAGCAAAGTGATATCTTATCGTAATCTAAAAAGTGACAATGACAATATATGTGCTATTATTCATAACAATATAAAACTATTTTAGCACATCCGGAAGTAGACAAATTACCCGTGTGTGCATACACCTCATACCAAGATTTAGTACATTTCGGGAATGGTCCAAATCGCAATGGCTCTAAATTTTGAACTGAAAGAAGTTTTTTAATTCATATTTAATACCAATTTTTGCCTCAAATAAGTAAAGATCGTAACATTTCTCTGAATCTAGATGAAGAAGACGTGCTTTAGTACTAACTGATTTGAGGAAAATGATGAAAAGAGCTTCCGTAAGTGAATTTACAGTGTTTGTTATGTGAATAATCAACATTATAGAGGGTGTACCAAAAAATAAGTGTCTGTTGTGTAGGGCCTTTGATGATTTAAATAAAACAGCAGTATCATCGTGTCATTTTCTATGTTCGGAACGAGTTTACAATCCCCGATCACATCCCAAAAAAAGGTCATTGGTTGACTAACCAAGCACCACTGTTCAATGGATTTATAGTTGAATGCGATCAAACTACGTCATTTCCGAGTTTAGCCCTATGTTCTTATGTGTTTAGTGTTATTGAATTCACTGCCTGTCGATGCTGACACTTGAAAGTTCAAAGTTAAAGTATCTATCATGATTATAATATCATTATAATCATACAATGTTATATAATTTTGCCCTTGCTTCACTTTTCAGTGTCCCAGTCATCCACATACCGTACTCATGATTTATTTGTTCACATAATTTCCCATACAGTGGCTTTCTATTTATCAGCCCACTACTCTAACACTTGGTATCACCTTCGAAATTCTTAAGATTTCTCAGCCAGGCAGGTACAACTATTCAAGCAAATAATACCCTGAATGCTCCTTTGTGTTCTCGTTGACATTAGAGTCTGCAATTCAATGCAGAATCTGAATACCCGCCAAATTCAGCTGTGGTGTGGGGAACCACCCGCCAGTCATATGATGCACTATCCACTCTCGGTGCAGGGTCTGTGATTTTTTCCTCCGAAAGTACTAACGGGGTATTATAAATGCCTCAAGATTGTTTGGATGTTTTTGTCTACAGGTAACACTGCTTTTCTATGACACACAAATTTTTGGTAGTTGTAAGTCTTCAAAAAAAGTTCAGTGTTTTCCCTGGCTTGAAAATCGAATTTTTTGGTGAGTATGTTATTGGTGATGAAATTTCTGAAAAACTCATATTTCACAAATCACGATTGTATGGACTAAATTGTTTGCTTATATCTGAGAGAATTATATTAAGATAATTTGTAAAATGACTCAGGGCAGTGAAAAATGTGATTCCTCTTTGGTTAATTTTTTAATGAGCCTCCTGGCTGCACCCTGCCTGTCAGGGAAAACACTGATTTATACTTGCTGGGTACCCAGCTATAGACATTGGTCTGGCCCTGTCATTGTGGATCATTGCATGTTAAAAGTTTCAGGAATAAATATTCATATAAAAAATAAACAGCATCCAGAAAGTAAGAAGGCCTATATATATATAACACACCTTTTAATGAAACCTGATTTAGTGTAAAAAAGACTTGAAAGAATTATTGGAAAGAATTGCTGAATCATCATTTACTACCTGTGGTGAAATTCTTATGATTTAATCCTCTTTTGAAAGCCAAAATGTTAAGAAAACAATTTGACTGATTGTGATTATGCCCAGGCCCATAGCTGGCCACTGCTTGGTTGTATGATCACAGTGCCGTCTATATTTGGTCAACCTTTTAACATTTTACTGAGACATGCAGGGGTAGCCCCAACAAATCACGTTGACATGTTATTGAGGTATTGTTTGAATTGAGCCAAACAGATATTAAGTTGATGTTGAAGTTTCAAGATGGTTATGCCAGTCAGAGTTCAAGTTCAAAAGGATATTCAAAAGTGTTGCCATCTAAAGTTTTCTAAACCTAAATCTATGCTAAGCGTGAGTTCTCTAATTTTGTCCGTCAAGCTGTCTGCCAAAAATCGCAAAATGACAATTTTAATCTATGGATACTATGAAAAACAGCTTCTTCTCAATCTCAGGTGTTCAAATCTCCAACATTACAGCAGGTCTATGATGATGTCATGCGGACATTTTCGCCAAGGATGGCCTACTCTTTCTACTATGTTTGTGAGAAATGGTTCTACTAATGGTTCAATGCCGACATATCAAAATTTTGTGTTGTCAAGTTCCGCACCACTGCGGTTTTATGCCCAGGTACGGCAATTTTAAATGACGCAAATGGATGGGAATATTGGCTGATGTCTGTGTCATGGTGTATTTTCAGCCTTCAACTTTCTTCACTCTGTGATTGTAGGTACCAAACACGAAAAAACGAACAGCAGCGCCCGCGTCCACAAGTCAACGGAAAACGTCAAAAGTCCAGAAATCAGCATCCAAAATTGTTAAGGCGCCACCTAGAGCTGATACCGCTTACTCTTTGTACTCCATTTCTTCCGATTCTGAAAGTGATGACGCCCAGAAATTGAACAAGGATTTGAATAAGTGTGCACAATTGCTGACAGATATGTTGGATAGGGAACCAGGAAAGGCGAAGAATGGTAACAAGAACTTCATGAACCAGTCTCGACATTATTCTTCATCTTACCGTACCGTATTACCTAGAACAAGCTTCTCAGTTCCCCAGCACCAATGTGCGGTGTTCTCCAAACCATTACAGAAAATGGAGGTGCACTATTAAAAATGTTTTTGCCCTTTTACCCCTCCTAAGACTTTCCCCCTCTTGAAAGTTGTTACGGTTTTTCACTAGCAGTAGCACCCCCTTCTTAAAATTGGACCCAATGATTATGTTTTCAATAAAACCTTTAAAAAAATAAAAAATGGTTTCAAAAAGATGACTGAATTTTATATTTACAAACTCCATGGCAATGTATGATAGAATATATCTTGCTCAAGTTTGATTGTCTATTCTTCAGCTTCTCGTCCAAAGAAGCCATCAAGATCCAAGTCTAAGTCCCGGACAGACAGACGGACAGAAGATAAACCAAACCATGGCTCGGTGGCCGTGCGATCACAACCAAAACAGACTAATCGCAATCCATTGACTCCAGCAGACAACAACATCCAAGAAGGTACGTAAATTTTTTTACAACTGCAAAACTTCTTTTCTGATTCCACAAAGCTGGTTTACAAACAACACATTTAGCATCAGCTGAACTCTGCCATTGGTAACATGACTTTCTCTCTCTTCTTGATTTGAATGTGGACTAGCGACTAAAGATTTTACTTGTGTTAATTTGATTTTCACGAGTAAATGTCCACCAGATTGCGATACACTGGATTATAGGCCTGAACGCCACAAGTCGGTCCAGAGCATAAAATAAAACTGCCAAGCCAACAAGCTCTTCATATAGACAGAAGGATGAGAAGAAACACTTGAAATTTATTCACCTCTAAACACTTTGTTTGCTCTTTCAGCCATTCCGTCGAGTAAAGGACAAGCTGATATGCTGTATGCCAGTTATGGCCAGCCATCAACTGCGTTTAACCACCGCCTATCGAGTTCCACTCCCGAGGCGAAGAACCAACAGCAGTACAATGCCGACCAAAACTGCCCTCCTCGGACGTTCATACATCCAAACTCGGCAGAAACAATCCGAAAAGAGAGGCTGAAGTACACTGTCCAAGGTCAAAATGGCTATCCGTCTCCGCACGTATCACCTAATGCAAATTACCAATACCAGGTGTCACCACAGGGCGGTGTTACGGCCAATGTTGTCACGTCACCAGTGTATCACGGATATGGTCCTACCTCGAATGCTTTGCATCCTGAGCCCCAGCCGCCGTTTCATATACCCGAGGATGCCCAAGGTCAAGGTCGGATGAGGCATCGCAGCAGTACATTTCCTGTCGATACTGAGACTTTCAAGAACTTAGCCGACAAACATTTCCAAACAACAAATGCAGCAAACGTTCCCCGACCAGCAAGTGTTGGCCCAACTGATGCCACCGGTTACCCAAATCAAGGTCTTAATCACGCCTTTATACCAAGAGACGATTATTACCTACAGACGAAAGGAGCATATCAAAGTCCTAACAAGCAGCTGGTCCAGTTTGAGTTTGAACAGCCAGTCCGAGACACTGAAGGTCAAGTCCCTGTGAGAAATGGTGAACCAGCCCAGAACTATCAAACTAATGATATGCCTGTGCGTGAGGCTCTAAGCGGGAATTTCCCTGCGAGCATATCTGCTCCATTCGTCTCAGTAAATGGAGTTTACACCTCCCCAAATATGGTAGCAGTCGATAATCAGCATTTTCAGAGTGCTCCTGGAAATTACCCATCCGCGCTGCCGCCTGCCAGTTTGATGGAAGGTCAGCACGACAACGACTTGTTGTTGCAAGATAGCAGCCAGGATGTGACGATGACAGATTTGCGTAGCGAGTCGACGTTTGTCCCACACGAGATAGTTCAGTCTGAGGAAGTTCTCGTTGATCAGCCAGGTGTTGGAGCAAGGCAGTTCAACCCGATGGAAGTGAGGAGTCGGTATGCGAGCATTCGATATTTGATTGGGGAGCTGAGAGCATTAGCTGGTGGTAAGTTTTCCTCCTTCATCACTTACTTTACGTGTACCTAACAACTTTAAGCATGTGACAGGGAAATAAATGCAGTGAGCTTTGCAAAAGAACAAAGACAGTGTTCAAAACATTTGACTGAAGACGGCCTCCAAGATATCCTTTTCTTCTTCATTGTCTTTCTGGACGTTCACTGTGATGAGCCCACTAGGATGACATGAGCCTAGAGGCTTCAAAAGCACCACAGTGTAGCCTACTTAACTTACACTGGTCACAGTTTATAACTCTACGGAAGTTTCAATCATTAATTATCATTTAAGATAATTACATGTAGCCAAGCTTTCTAAGATTTATTTGCTGCTGCTGATAAAGTTTTGCTTTGAAGTTAATGTGGTCAATAAAGTTTCATCAAAATCGATTAAAATGTTCCAAACAAGCAACTTGTTTTCTGAAACAGTCAAAAGATGAAAGCCAATGTTTCATTCAGATGCTTTGATCAGTCCAATGTTCATACTTGTTTGATTAAGAATATCTACCTGGTAGTTAGTTAAAATATTTCAGCTTGTAGGTAATTAGTCTATCCTCAAGACATGGCTTTGGCATTTGCAGTATGTTTGTAATTACTGTCCACGCTAATTAAGGTGGTATCTGTCCAAACAAACTTTGATGATTTTGAAAAAGTGGAAGTTTTAATCCAATGTCAAAATTAAAAGATATTATCCATAAGACTATTGAAAAGTAATTTATTTGTGTCAAATTGCAATGGAAACATCTCTACCTTCTCTGTGTGATGTCTGAGTTCTGTTATTGAATCGACATGGTATTAGTTCTTTTCCAAAATCCCTTTCCACTTTGCAATGACAAGGATGTTTTCAGACGAATTTTGAATTTGTTTCCTCCAACCATGCTGAGAGTTGGCTCCGAAAAATGTGTTGAAGGAGGTTCTATAAACCTTATTTGTCTAAATAAAGGACAAATTTGGTTTCCATTGTTTCTTCAAGAAACACCACAGTAAGAAAAGCAATTTAAAATCTTATCACTAATTCAGTTCCATTTCACTAATTACTCTCTTTAATAAACAGTGACGGTTCACTGCACTCAGTTGGACCACTCCATCTGTGGCCTCTGTATTCACAAGCCTCAAACAAGAACAAACCAATTAGCAGCCAATTAAGCTCCTTAATTGATTTAATTAATTAGTTTCCTTATTGAAAACTACTCAGGTATCACTGTATAAATACTAGTCTGCCTACCAAGTCTACATCAGTTGTGTCAGATCAATCAAGAGTTGACAACCAGAACCAAATTCACTCAATTTCCTTGGAGACATCAGTGCTAGCTATAAAGAGTTGTGATGTATTCTGGAGGACCAGTTGCAGTTCAGTCCAGCTGGGAGACACAGACAAGTTTATCTGAATCATTTTGTGAAAGTTCTTTTGATAAACGGGATCAGGTTATAATACACACTAAGACCATGAGGAATAAGAGAAATATTGTGCTCAAGAATACATCAGTTTGTAAGTTATATTTTGGCTAATTGAAAGATTTCTGTTAGTTCTTGTAAGTTTCAGGAAATATACTTGGGTGATCATTTTGGAGTCATGATATCGGTCAATCCCAATGTTTTTCTATATTTTTGATTGACAAAAATTAACATTTTAAATCTGGTATTCAAATTTTTCTTTTCTCTTCTTTCTTCAGGTGATGCAGAATTCAAACGAATCGTCTCTGAACTCGAGACATCAATCAACAGCGTATCCCCGGTGAAGGGCGCCATTAATCTGCAGGCGGAGATCGACCTTGCTCTCCAACCGCTGAGGAGTGAGAATTGTCAGCTGCGGAGACGTTTGCGGATCGTGAATACGCAGCTCAAGGAGAGAGAACGAAAGGAGAAGGAGAATATCAAGCCAGACAATAGCTTTGAATGTAAGTTTAAAATTTCTTTTTGTTTTGATGACTGTGATTTTGAGAGAAAATTTTGCAACTGAACAACTGAAATCAAGCCTTATTTTATGAAAACTAGCCTCGACTAGCAAATGTGTGAGTGGGACATCAAACTAATTACCGTCTATGTTGACTTATGTCCTTAATATGTCTGCGAATTTGTTTGTCATACATTTTCATTGCTGATCATTTTCTTCCAGTCGCACATCTCCATGCCAAGTATTCCTCCCTCCAACAAAAGTTTAATGAAGAGCGCGAGAAGAACAGTGGGCTGCAGAACAAGATCTACCAGCTAGAGGGCGATGTGGAAGCTGTCAAGACAGATAGACAGAAGATGATGTTGACACTCAGCGAGAAGGTATGTCCTCATTTGACTAACTTCAAGTTTATATTCTCATTTTAGAATGATGCGTGCGTCAAGCGGGAAGTATTTCCCTAGACGAAAAACCGACATTTGTTTCATTTTAAACCTGCATAATTAGTTTTGAGTTTCTGCCCATAGTGATTTTTTAAACTTGCAAAAAATACACAAGCCAGCAAATAAACTTCTGAATTGAGCTGGAGATTACTTGGGAGTTTACAGCACACCAGTATGTAAACATAACTGGGTTTGCTCAGTTTAAAAAAGACCTTTCATTTTAGAAGCAGGTTCGAATCGAGTTCTAAAAAATCATATCTTCTTTTCAGGACACCGATCAGATGAAGACACGTCACGACTGGCTTCAAGAGACAACCAAACTCAAGAAAGACCTCGACTCCTGTAATAAGAAGATCGACGACTTGAAAATCAAACTGGAAGCATCGGAGCGAGAACGTCATATCAATTCGACATCTCTCCAACAGAGGGACGTGGAGGTGAACAGGATGACCGACCTATTACAGTAAGTTGAATTTATGTTGGTGTCTTGCTTTTTAAACTTGTTCTCACATCATTTCGTTTAGCCAGTACACAAGCAACATTTCTCAAAGCCGTTCAGTCGTATCCCTTCAAAAATAAGAGTTATCAGAAACCTCAATTCGAAGTTCAAAACCGCTTTAAAATCTTGGCTTTTCCAAACAAAACATCAAATAGGAGATGTTTTATTGCGTAACAAAACCTTTATCATGTTATACTGTATTGTATTTTGACTCTTTCCAGTGAATACAAGTTGCGTTACGACCCGTCACGCCCCCAGACTCCATTCTCCAATCGCAGCAGCCCTGCAGGTCAGGGGACCAGCCGGTTGACTCGCCAAGCCCTGGAAGAATTCAACAAAACAAACCAACCCGCGGAAAAGGTCGGCTCACCTCTAGCCGATATGGAGGTCCGAGAAACATATTCCCGAAGATCACCCAAAGTTAACGCGGAACAAAACATCGAAAGGACAAGTCCATTCCGTCCAACGCGATTCGATGCAAGGCCAAGTCCGCAGGGATTTGAAGGTAGTGTTGAGGAAAAACGTAGCCCTAACCAGGTTGTCCAAAACGACGTGCACACCAAATCAAAAACTGTGAGCTTCATGAAACAGTTAGATGATCAGTCAAGTGTCGTTTCATCTGTTTCTGAGAAAGTTTCCCGAAGATCTACTACGCCACCTTTTGTTGCGATATCCAGGACTACGGAGACAACAACTTGTACGCCATTGACCCAGGAACCGACCACACCACGATCAGACACTTCAGCTTATTCACGTTACAGTGTTACGGATTATTTCAACAAATATCCACAAGGACAGTTCAGGCAGTATACGACTGGGTCGTACCACATGGAATCAACGCGGCAACAATCCGATTTGGATACTACAGTCTTATCATCGGTGACGTCGAGTTTTGACGACGGAAAATCCATCGGCTCGGAATCAACAATAACGTCCTCTTCAGTTTCGTCAATAAATTCACAAGATGATCGCACATTCCGTGAAGGACTTGCTAACCTTGATGCTAATATTGCCCGCTTACAGAGCGCTTTGAAGAAGACGTCTGTGCGGTAATCGGTCAGGTGGACCATGCACTAAATCAGTTAAAACCCATTTTTGCTGGCCTGTTGATGAACTCATTTATTTTCGCAAATGCCATTTTTAATGGGGCAAGGGTTCAAAATAATGATATGATCCTGGGAAAGCTAACCGTGAGGATTTTTTCTGGAGGATGAAATCTCATGATTTCTTTGCTGTGTCTGTGGGTCAATGTTGAACACTGACTGGGTCAGATTTGATGAATGCACTGTACATAAAATATGGCACATCTTTGAAATGGACGAAAGGCTGGCCCTTCTTGTGCTAGATAATTTGAAATTATATGATTTTATGATTGTTGTTTATTTGGAATAATTATTTTATTGATAGTATTATAGTGGTGAAGGTATGCAAGTACCTTTCTGATAATGCTGGGCAGCTGAATGAATAAACCTCCAGCAAATGTACACAATATAGGCTATGATATCGAAAGATGCGATGATAGCTTAGCATGGCTAGTTGTTACATCATGGACAGTGCTCACATTTTGCCAAAAACAATAATGCTCTTTTGGACTAGGCATCTGTGCGTCCTGAAATATGGAATGTAATGCTCTACCAGGTGCTGCCCTCGTGTGTATAATGATGTGTACATTGGAATGATTCGCAGGTTTGCCCTTCAAGAAGAAACATTTTATTCAATCTTACGTAACATTAAATTGGTACTCAACTATTTTATGGTATCGCTATTTGTGCAAAGTGAATCACGTTTGTTATCATGATAAAAGTGTCGCGTAGTTTTAGGTGTATGATTTTGAAGGAAATATAAAATTTGTGATTAAAATTGATTTGTTGTTTCTTTCTACTGGTGTGCTGGGATTATCTTCTGGGCATGCTTGCCTGCTAAGTCCTTCTCCAAGGAGTTCATGTATTACATAACCAGGATGGGATGCCACTACCATTGGGTACAAATTGGGTTGATTGGCCAAGTCACTCTGTCTTCAGGCCTGGAGAGGAGTGCATCTTATGCTAAGGTCCACTAAGATGGGTTTTTTTTGTGTCTCAGGCGGAGGTACCAGGTACAGGACACGTGATGGGCCTCATTTGAAAGATGAAGGAAAGCATGGTACATGGTGATCCTTCCAAGAGTTCACTCATGTCCTTCTGATTATGGACCTGACACTCACCTACTTGCCACTGATCTCCAAGAGGTTTTGCAAGAGTTTTTCCATGTCAGCTTGAAGATGAGCACTTGGGGCTGCTCCTTGTCACAAAAACGATCACAACCATAGCCGTTGCTGGCTGGATGTCCAAACCAAACCCTGTTATCATTTGAGTATTTCCGTAAATGCCATATGTCGACTTACCGCACTCTGAACCATTGGAGTTATAATCGGTCTGTTACCTCCCGGAGTCCGGGTCGGCGGAGTGTATCCAAGGCTTGAGAGTCAAGATGACTTACCGCGGCAGTTAATATCAATCCTAAGCTCTCCTGAAAGAGTAAAGGATAGATACACGGCTAAACGGCATGTCAATGCCATCCACAGAGTCAAGATTTATGCCTTGATTTATAGCTTATATTTCGTAGATGAGGGCCGAGGAGTAAAACAGCCTGAATATCTGGATCGTTGCTACGGTGCTCACGAACTTGAGTTGCCATGCATCATGCGTTTGCGTCACCATTATCTTCACCACTATCGAGCTACATTGCGGGTTAAGATCGTAACTCTGTGGACAGTCCCGACGGACATGTAGGACCACGAGACCGGCGGGACCACGTGTCAGCGGCGATTTTTGCTCCAGAACATTTGGGGCACTATAGTTGACATTTGTACAGGGACTTTCAGCCAATCAGATTTCGACAAATACATGACGTGAGACGACTTAGAAACTTTAGAGCAGTTGGTAGAGCGCTCGTCAGAAATGGCAGAATACGATGTTCGATTCAAAGGTCGCGAGTTCGAATCCGGTTATGGACAGCATTTTTCTTTTTCTTTTTTCTTAATATTTTATTTTTATAACGCGTTTGTTTTCCCTTGTTATTTAGATTTTAGATACTTGAGTTATGCTGCCTGCAACATACCTACAGAAGGACAATAACAATAGCCCATCTCCAAGATCCAAGGGATAGTCCTTCAGATATCATATTGAATAATGAATATACAATGAGACTTGTCTCATGTGAATGGTCTTCCTCCAGTATGAATATGTTTCTCTGCAATGAGACTTGTCTTTCGATACTGCCTTATATGTACGGTCTTACTCCAGTATATTTTGATACTGTATGCTTCGAATTTGAGTAACAAGCAGAAAACAATACAAGCAAAGATTTTCAGGATTTGTATGATTTATTGCAACAGTGAACACACCAGAAATATACTACATTGCTAATACATATATTTCATCACCAGGAATAGCATCAGGCATGTCACAAGAAAGAACAGCTGGAGATTTGAGAACAGCGTTATTTGAAGCATCACTTTACAGAAATATCTATTAATGGCAAGTTCTACTGAAAGGTTTCATGATGAAACGCCGATGACGACACAGATTTATCGGATTCTGATTGGCTGAGAACCTGTGTACAAATTTACACTGTACTGCCCGAAATTTTCTGCTTTTACACCAGAGTCTTTCCCCCGACGTATCCCCTGAAGTATCGGCGATCTGTGACCTGATCATCCTGATAATGTTGATGTGATTGTGATGTGACTGGGCACTGCCACCTCGTCATTCTGAAGACTGGCACTCATCATTCTCGCTTTCACACCTCATGGGCCGAGGGGTCAGTCACCTCTGAAATCATGAGACAGATCAAGTTAATGGTCAAATTCAGGAACACATGTAAAGATCAAGATTTCCTTCCAATAAATTTTCAGCAAGACTAGCCTTTCACTTGGACAATCGCAACGTGAATTAAGGCTATAGACCTGCCACCTAAGTTTTCCTGGCAATATGGTCCATCAGAATAGCACCAGGTAGCATACTAGCACTATGGCAAACTTCCATCTCCAATCACATAACGACTGCAATGCTTCCTAACATGATAAATGAGGTTTATGGGTAGGTGGCGCTTGAGCAATCATGACGGACGGACATGAGGGTGAGGAGGACGGTAAAGAGATCACTCAGAGATAACCTAACTCCAGATCTGAAAGACTTCACAAAAAAGACCACCCTTAAGCCACAAATTCCCTTCCAAGCAGGCAAAGATAAATCATAGGCAAGGAGAAGGAGGCCCGGGGTTGGATATACTGAAACCAAGGAAGGGACTGAATATGGCATCTTTCTTCTCAACATGCATTGTACTTTTTCAGCTGGGTGGCCAAGATTGTATGTCCTTGTGAGATGATTACCATGGTACAACCAAATCTGTTGTCCATTAGAATGTACCAAGTACCATCGATATTGTCTCTATTGCTTTCTTCGAAACCAGGTCGAGACAGAAGCTCTACCAATGACAGTGCTCCCTGCTGTCATCCCTGTTTCACATAGACTTCGAGTATCGCATGTGCCTGGGACGGTAGAGAGACTCTTCGGACTCCTGAAGAGCTCCCGGTACGCTTTAAGACGGACGGAACTGAAAGACTTTCATATGGTCCTACATAGGCCTATACCTACCCAAGAGACACACAGCGTACCTCATGTACTTGGGGGAGCATCAGGACTCTTCTGACTTTGGTAGGGCTCTGGGCTCCCTTGAAGACAGGCCCAATTACCCCACTTGCTTACTCAAGTAGTTTACTTGGAGTAGCTCATGCACTGACAGGGTTGGCGCGCCCGTTCGCATTTTCGCCACTTGCGAATGCTGCACATGAGTGACGAATGTAAAACAATGTCTGGCTAAAGATTTGGCGAATTCAATTTGAATAATTGCCATGATTTGGCGAGAGAGTAATAGTGTTGTGCGAAAATTGGTCAAAGTCTATCAAAAAGATCCAACCTCCACACCAAATGCACTAAGGAACGATCGTTAGTCAGTCAAACTTTGTCATATTTGCGGGCGGTCGCGCTATCACCCGTGGTTGCTATCGTCTGCATTGTAGTTCTACCGTTCCCGCTATTGATTTTAGTAGCGCTGCTGGTCGCCTTACGCATACATGATCGGCTAGTTTCCCGCTTGCTTCGTTGCCATTGAGTCCACGGTCACGGGTTCCTCGAATCGTTCGTTGATTTGCTAGTCTCAGTACTGGCGGGCTGCCATTCTCGCACATGTTACTGTAGGCTGGGTCGGCCCCAAGATGGACAAACGAACGGCAATGGCCAGAGCTGACTCAATATGGCTAAAAGTGACAGCCACTTGGCTAAAAAGTGGGTAGGAGGAAAAAATTCACAAGAGCCAACCCTGACTGAGGTACCTCAGGAACCAGAGACATCAGCATTAGGATCCTACTTGCCATTGACATTGAGGCCACTCATGTATCTGCAGGTTGTACCTGATACAGTACATCCCAATATGCTTTTCTTGACAGTATCATCGACTGTATCAAGAACACCTTCAAGGCCCATGGCTTCTCTAGATGTTTAGCAGGGTCCTTATGCTGTCTTGAGTGCATCATAATTATCACACAAAGACATTACATCTTATTCCAAGATCAATTTTATTCACAGGACATTGTGTACGTAGATACCGGTACATAATTTTTCACAGAGGGCGCGTTTTGAATAGATGTGGACAGTTTTCTAAGCAAACTGCACTGCTATTAAAGACCAAATACATTGCAGAACGTTTTGGATGATCTTTCAGACTACATTAGGCCTATGCTTTGTCTTTTCTGCTGACAATTTCAGGGTCCTGGTGATTGAAATAGCTGTGAACATTGAGCAAAAGAAGGCCCCGCTATGGTCCAGTGGCTCGTACTCTCGACAAGACGCCAGGAGCTCCTACCCCTTCTTTGTCTAACGAGCCTTACTCCACACAGGGAAAAATGGACGAGTCAGAATGCTCAAATATAGCGCTGGTTGAGCGGTTCATCTGAGGTCTACAGAAAGATATAAGGAAAGACCAGGGTTAGAGTGTTAATAACCTATATCGTAGTTGATAACATACTAACCCAAATCTACATGTAAACAGTACATGATAGACTAATGTAGCACAACTTCTTTACTCAACCACACAAGCAAACAGATTTCACAAGCAGTTTATCCACAAATAAAGATTGTCAAAATAAAACTATTTGAGAGGGAACTGTCTTTTGAGGACGGAACTTATTTCTAAAAGTGGATATCTTCCAAATCGCTGAAACAGAAGACTAACATAGTTTTTTCACATAATTAAGTACAGCCCTTTTTAAAATCATTGTCCCTTTAGCAGACGGATGTCACTATAGTTACTTAACAACATATTCACAATCACATTATAAACAACAAGAATCCAACAGATCTGCTCTAACGGTAATGTACAAGCATAGTATTAAGAACAACACGATTCAAGTAATGGGCTCCTATGAACTTGATACATCTCTTACCCAATAAGACTGAGTTTTCATACGTCAGAAGAGCAGGCGTTACACACTGAAACTGCACTGACTGTCTCGTACAGAAGTATGTATGAAGAATGTATGTCAGAATGTATATCAGCCTAACAAGAATGTACAAAAACTTACAGAAGAAGAACACAGAAGAACAAAGGCCTCTACTAAGTCATGAAAAATGTAGACAAAACTAAGAAATGTATTTAGGATTTACTTGGAGTATCGCTACTTCAAGTAAGGTACACATTTTTTCTGATTTTTAGGACCCCTGGTATGCAAAAACATGTACACGTCTCCACAAAAGTGCTCCTCCCTATCATAAGCCAACCCGGTACAGACGAAAAATATGGGCCCTTAGCCTCAGCAGCATATTGAAGTTCAACATGCTAATTCAGGGCCTTCACAGATCTTTTCATATCAGCCCTGAATCAGCCTATTCAACAAAACATTCTGTTAAAGTTTAAATGTTTCAAGAATTGAGCACTGAAAGAGGAATTGTTTATACACATTAGCGTAGTCCTGGACACCCAGTGGCGATCAGAAAAAGAATCTGAATGGCACTACAACACTCTCAAGCCTTGGGAGGTTCATTTCACTGCCGACAGATATCTGTAAGAGCCTAATATCTGTACCAGGATGAGCAGACAAGGCCTAATTTTATGATGAATGGATGAATAACTGGACGGAATAAGTATTGGAATCTCTTTTTAAAACATCATTAAAGCAAAGCACTGTCATGGGTATAAACACTGCAAAAAGGTTTGACAAATTTCAAGGTTAAAACGCCCTGTCACAAAGCTTAAAGCTGACACATCATGGGCAGGGAAAGAAACTGGATGTTGTTTTTAACACTTGCGTTTGTGTCCCCTACCACCCACAGATTCTTAGCAAGAGACCAGAAGCATCACACCCATTTTTACGTGTCTGTAAGTACCATCCAGTAATGTATCCAAATTCGACAACGATGTAGGTGTTTTATCTTTGAATCTGGTCAGCAGTCTGCGTTGAATGCCGGGCACGGAACTGGGATGCCCTCTGGGCAAGAAGGTCCTTGTACTTATTTTGGTTTGAACGCACCTACAAGTAAGAAGTCAAAATAGAAACTCTTATAAAACTGTCAAAGTCCTCTAGGTGCACTTTAGATTGGTGAAGCGACTGATTTTTTAACCGAGTATGAATGCAGAGTGCTTGAGAGCACGTAGAGGAGCATACATTTGTTAAAACTGTAGAAATACATGTTTCTTTTGATAGGCACAAATCTGTCCACCCTCCAAATTTATCACTTACTTCAAAATGTTGCTCCAGGACCTCAAAATATTCATGCAGCGGCAGTGCACCGCTAAAGGATGCCTGGAATCCATCTTGGTTTTTACCCTTAAAGTAACCGCTCAGTCGGTTGACGAGCTCGTTGGCGAGTAGCCACATTGGTTCGAAGCTGTCACACTGAAGACGGTAGCGCTCTGAGAACAGAAAAGTTTATGATTTGATGACAGTTTTGGGGAGAACTTTATGACTGTTCTGTTGATTGCAGGTTATTGCACAGGAAAGTTTGAAAGATCACAGCAGAATCATCTGAACATCTCTTCTGTCTTACTGTTGCTTTTTCATTTCTGTTTTGGCTCAAAAAGGCAATCTAAACGTGTTTAATTTGAATTCCAATGTTTTTACTGACGACCCCATATCATCAGGAGAAGAAGATAATCGCAACTGGTGGGAAATTCCATTATCCTGCATTGGAGTGGAAATGGAAATGTCATGGCCTACATATTATTATTCACAGATCTTACGTGATATCTTTGATGCCAACATTGTGACCACAGGACCCCCATAGTACTGGAACCCCAAGGCATTGCCGGGACCATCAGCATAGTCACCAAGAAGATCTGAAAATACAATCAATAAACCTTGTTGTTACTTTTAACACAACTAATTTCTTGTGCGAATTGAATCTAAACTAGTGCACTGGCACCACACACTTTTTTTACCTTCGGTTGTCTAAGAGTAATAAATAGATAGACCAGTAAACTATGTCAACAAATGAGTGGTCATAAGATAAAAAAAATACCTATGATATCACTCTAGGCCATGGGACAAATCTCAAACTTGTTATCACTGAAAATATTGACTTGATAAGGCTCATTATTCAAAACACCTACCCAGCTTACAATGGTTCCTAAAAGATTGCCTTTTTAGGTCATGGTTTAGTTCTAGATTCGGTATCATAACTACAACCAGATCACGACAAATATTGAAGACGGGCGTAGCCAGGGCGCACTAGCAAAACTGACTACAGCTGACATCAAGTTAGGTGTAATATAGAACAGGTTTGCCTTTAGTTGGATTTTGTTCAAGTAGTTTGTGCCTTGATAAGCACACAATAACCAGATTTATCAACAGAAACATTGGTTGAGTATACAAATTCTTCGGTGTGTGACTTATCTGATATACAAGCATGCAGCTTCGCCAATGGATGGAAATAAATTGTTATCTCAGCCACATATCCTTCGCCAATGGATGGAAATAAATTGTTATCTCAGCCACATATGCGAACAGGAAGGAGTTCAAGGTGAAGTCCAACATACCAGTGTTAAAAGTTAAATCACTTTCTTTTGGTCACATTTGAGGAAGCTATGCAAAACACATACTTTTCAATGGATCTTCCATGGAGAGTTGGCAACATGTATGCACATTTTGAAGCATAACGCTATGAAATATAAGTTTTCATATCAAAACTCAAGGCACTGGATGACATTAGAATATACCTTCCATATCTAGTGAATAGAGACTTAGCTCACGACACCATCTCAAAGGATCCTCGGAAAAAGGTAAGAATTTTTTCTCCAGCTGTTACAGTAAAGACCAAAGTTTTGCCAAGAGGTGTGACAAGGTCACCAAAGCTGGTTATGCTTGAAATCATGTGAAAAAGTTATTTGCAATAAACTATGTGAACACAATATACACGCAATGTACACAAATTTGATTCGTGTACAGAACCCTGTAACTGAAGAGGATCTTTGGATTGCTGACAGTGGTGACCCCTGTTGCAGTCTGAAAAAATAGCATCGCAAAGCGAGCATAACCCCTCAGCCTATTAAGGTTGAAGGTGAGATAATGGTGAAGTTGGCTTAGTGGAGTGGCTAGTTTGCATATGGAAATTAAAATTGTGGAAACCTATTTTGAGGATGTGAGCGTGGCGGCCATATTGAATTTCGAATCGCGCTGATTTTCGAAAGGAACCTTCCCCTTACAAAACTGCATTAGGCCTACACTCACTAAAAATTGATTCCATCCTCCAAGCCGTTCTCCTCGAAATTGACGGAAAAAGATTTCAAGCACGTTGCCCTGGTGACTATATTGAGAATCAGAACGAGCCTGTTTTCGAAAGGAACCTTCCTCTAGTCACCCCCAACGTACATACCAACAAGAGGCCCAAGGGCCTGGCGCTCAGCTGAGTTAATATCATTAATATCTTCCCGGTGTTTAGTTCATTATGCATGAAAATGGCATGCTCCATGGAATTTGATATCCTTTTGCGTTCACTATACGGTACCAATGTTTTTGGTTGACATAATTATGCCACTGTTCATTCCTCAATCCTGACCATAATTCGGGTGAAATCATCGTATGAAAATATTTACCGAAACATGAAGTTTATGCCATGAATGAGGATACGAGACAAGACCACTAATGAATATTCATAGATTGGAGGGTCGAGGCCTATCAATTAGACGAGTGCATGTTTTTTACTCTCAAGTACATATTTGGAGAGGTATTGAAAAAATATTTGTTGTGGCAAGTCTACAGATATAAAGAAATTATTTGATGAAAAAATTAATTTCGAATTTTGCTAATTGGGTAATAGGGGGCGTGTTTTGAGTTTTTTCTGCCAGTTGGCTGAAAAGAGTGGAAATATCAAAGTCTGTCTAATTTGTCGATTATCAAAAAATTTCTGTGGTCAATCACCATTTTATTTTTCACCATTTACTTGCCCGACTGTCCGGAATAACATAATCTAAATTTCAGATTCACAACACCACGCGTTCTTTGATGCGTCGCGGTCAAACATTGACAATTTAACTGCTAAAAGGCTTAAAAAATCAATTGTGGTCTTGTCTCATACTCATTGTCATAGCCTCGTTTACAAGTACGAAGTATTTTCCCGCGAATATTCAAAACTGCTTGGCTCCTTGCCAGTTAAATAACATGTGACTATACACAAAATAGAAAACTTTGATGGAAATTGTAAATCATTTTTTTATCTATCAGGGGAAACAAGCTGATGATGATCAAATAAATCATTCATGAGAAATCGTTTTGTTGCTGAAGCTTGCATGACAAAGTTAATGCTAAACCTTTTCTTGTGCTCTACTGCGCCACCGTAGTTTTCTATTTAGACCAGCGATGACGTCATTTCTGGTGATTCCCAACGCTGTCCAATGAGCGCTTTTTAAAATGTGCCAGTATGCAATGTATTTTTTCAGCGCTGCCAGTTGCCGAACAGAATGCCGTAGCTCCCTCAATTTCCAATCAATTTTCATGGGAGTGACATTATTGTATTGCTTAGAATGTCTACTTTTTACTCATGAAAGAATCGTAGAACTAAAACATAATAGGCGAACAGAATCATGCCGATTCACTGCGCATACTGTGGGAATTCTCCACTTCAAAATACATCGGCGATGTCATCGCGAACAGAGCATGCAATTCCGATATCGTTTTCACAGAAATGTGGCCAAATTTTCAAGAACTAATTTCTGAATTTAGTCCCTAAAGACCTTATGACTACCACTGAAACGAACTAGTGATAATATCGCCTACCAGACTACTTTTTAAGCAGAAAATTGGGTACTTGAGTGTCATTGAGCTCCAAGATTATTGCACATGGCGTATTTCGTACGCCGCTAATAATGCACCTTCTCAATTAAAACCAAAATAATAAGGCCTTACATCGTTGATTGAATAGGAACACCACACAAAACACAATAAAGTGGGGGTACAATCGATTACGAAGCTGAAGTGAACAGTGATTTATTCCTGGAGCTACTGCTTTTGTTGTGTAGCTGCCATGTTTTGAGAACTGGCAAATAGGAGACTTCATTGATGGCTGACGTCATCGGGCGGGAATTTGAATCGGCAGAAATAATTCAAAGGCAGGTAGCGCCCTCTCCTGTTAAAATTTTGAACTTTTTCTCAATAAAATAGATTTTCAAGAATTTTATCTTAATATTAGAGCATATTTCGACTAATTCTGCTGCTCCTAGGCCGATATAGGCCAGTTTCCTTCATGCACTCTCGCTCGCAGGAAGTAGGTCGAATGGCGACAAATTTTGTTTTGAAAGTAGAGTTTGACCAGAAGTATCCAGAAATGCAAAATTGAAGTCTCTAGGTCTTACGGTTACAAAATGTGCACCATGGGTTTAACGGACGGATGGATGGATGGATGGATGGATGGATGGATGGACAGACGGACGCCACTGAACAACTTATTTGACAAGCTCGGCTGACTTAGTCAGCTGAGCTAAAAATGAATTTGATCGGACAAACGGTTCGCCTCGAAATTGACGGAAACCGATTTCAAGCAAGCCGCCCTAGTGGCCATATTGATAATCGGAACGCGCCCGTTTTCGAAAGGAGCCTCGCTCTAGTCACCCTCAACGTACATACCAAAAATTAATTTAATCAGATGGTTCTCCTCGAAATTGACGGAAACCGATTTCAAGCACGCCGCCCTGTGAGCATATTGACAATCAGAACGAGCCGGTTTTCAAAAGGAACCTTCCTCTAGTCATCCCCAACGCACATACCAAAAAAAATCATGATTTTAGCTAGCGTAATTCCTGAGATATAGCCGAAAGTAGTTTTTCGCATGAAGCGCCCCCTGGGGCCAAGTGTAGGTTGAAAACCGTCGAAACTGCCAAAACGCACAATGGTACCATAAAGACCTTCAAACCACCCAGAGATGAAATGCCCAGCATTTATGGTTACGGATATATGTTCCGGAAACCACTGATGGTCAATTTACGCTACTTGACCCCTGTGACCTTGAAAAGTAGGTCAAATCAAAAACCCGGGTATTATGTGATGTAGTCTCATGAGTACTGTCCTCAGTAAAAATATCATGATTCTAGCTAGCATAATTCATGAGATATAGCCAAAAGTAGTTTTTTGCATGAAGCGCCCCCTGGGACCAAGTGTAGGTCGAAAACCGTCAAAACTGCCAAAAGGCACAATGGTACCATAAGACCTTCAAACCACCCAGAGATGAAATGGCCAGCATTTATGGTTACGGATATATGTTCCGGAAACCACTGATGGTCAATTTACGCTACTTGACCCCTGTGACCTTGAAAAGTAGGTCAAATCAAAAACCCGGGTATTATGTGATGTAGTCTCATGAGTACTGTCCTCAGTAAAAATATCATGATTCTAGCTAGCATAATTCATGAGATATAGCCAAAAGTAGTTTTTTGCATGAAGCGCCCCCTGGGGCCAAGTGTAGGTCGAAAACCGTCAAAACTACCAAAAGGCACAATGGTACCATAAGACCTTCAAACCACCCAGAGATGAAATGGCCAGCATTTATGGTTACGGATATATGCTCTGGAAACGGACAGACGGACAGACAGACGGACAGACAGACGGCGAACGCCTCGACAATACCCCTCTAGCCTTTATGGGCTGAGGGGTAAAAACCATAGAGATGGGAGATCACCAGTGTATGGGCGGTTATTACCGCAAATAAAGACAAACCAAAGCAAAGACACTTGTGTAGCATATCAAGGACACGTAGATTGATACTCCTATGTGTGCCACATCAAAGACATCTGGAATGCATGTTTTGTTTTTGTTTGATACAGCATAGATAAAACTAGACCGCAACCTCTCTGGGATAGACAGTTGTTTTCATGAGCCATACACAGCACAGATAAGACATGACCGCAATACCTCTCTGGACCATACACCACGTCAAAGATAACGATGCGAAGTCAACAGGCGGCGCCACCGTCTTGGGAAAAGTAAAAACGATTTCGATAACTATAGGTTTTTGTTGATATAAGCGACTAGCGGGAAAATGCACATGTGTTGTTATGTCACTATTGCATCTATTCGTAGTAGACTGTCGTATTTTGAGATCCCCTTTCTTTTCAACATCATCAATCATACTAGCATATCATAACCATGGATAGAGATAAGTTAGAAAACTGTGTCAACCTCCTTCAACAAGTTGTTGGAATAATGGGGAGAGAGGTGGCGAATAACAACAACGTCAACAAGCATACGGCCGCCAGCAATCTACAGTGGCGCCGCCTGTTGACTTCGCATCGTTATCTTTGACGTGGTGTATGGTCTAGATGTCTTTGATGTGGCACACATAGGAGTATCAATTTACGTGTCCTTGATATGCTACACAAGTGTCTTTGCTTTGGTTTGTCTTTATTTGCGGTAATAACCGCCCAGGAGTATAAATCTACGTGTCCTTGATATGCTACACAAGTGTTTTTGCTTTGGTTTGTCTTTATTTGCGGTAATAACCGCCCATACCAGTGCCCATATGTAAACGGATACCTTCTCTGCAGAGCACACGTCATTTTATTATCAGTTCTACTATCTGACAGTCAGGGATGGTGCCTTTGTTTCTTTTCTGCGTTAAATATTGGCCATAATACTCTGGCAAGTCGAGCAGGTTCATCCAGTGATCCCCACAGCTTGGTCTTTAGCTCTACTGCCTCTGGCCAACTCTTTAGTCATGGCAGGGAAGTCAAGAAATCCTGCAGTATGTCGCTGAAATTTGGATGGCACTCCCGTACAGAATGTCAAGTCTTTTTTGAGTAGGCTCATCACCTCTGTTTCCATTTAAGGGAAATAAAAGGCTTCCATTCTGTCTAGGGGTCTGAGAGTATTCAACATATGGCTGTAATTTGCTCATCGCCAATCGAAGCAATCAGGATGGTGCATTGCACCATGGTCTCGGCCAGCCTCTCCTCTTCTTCCTTTCTCAGTTTCTTTAAGTCGGAGAATTACTCACTATCAGGTTGTTCACTCATTACAGGAATAGTCACAGACCAACCGGTTGATACAAGAACTATAGCGGTTTGATGATGGAGGAGACACAAGCAAAAACAGCTGACCAACGACTGTTGGATGCAGTAGATGAGGGGAAATTGAAAGATGTTAAACACGCAATCACCGCTGGTGGGGATGTGAACCAGAAAGACAAAGATGGTAAGCTACTTGTGCAAATAGCTATTAAAAACCTCATTCAAGCACTAAAAGACCAAGACCAGGCTACAACTCAAGATGCAAAGAAAGCAATTGTAATAGAATTAGTAGAGCATCATGCCAATGTCAATGAACAGGGTGTATATGATACAACTGCGTTAGGATATTTGCTAGCATGGCAATTAAATTCATTATACAATGAAAGGCAAAAACTGATTCTGCTTGATGTTGTTAGAGTGTTGTTAAATAATGGTGCTGATGTCAACATCAAGGATATTGGTGGTAAATCTCCTTGGCACAGAGCAGCTAAGACCCCTTCCATTGAACTTCTGAAGTTATTTTTTGAGAACCAGTCTGATGTAAATGTCAGGGGTACAGGTGATCAAACCGCACTTCATACTGCTGATGACACAGACATTGTTAGATTATTGATAGAAAACAAGGCTAATGTCCATGCTACAGACAAAGTAGGCAGAAGTCCACTCTCGTATGCGGCACAGAGACGTAACATTGATGTAGTCAGATTATTGATAGAAAACAAGGCTGATGTCAATGCTAAAGACATAGTAGGCAGAAGTCCACTCTCGTATGCGGTCGAGGAAGGTGACATTGATGTAGTCAGATTATTGATAGAAAACAAGGCTGATGTCCATGCTACAGACAAAATAGGCAGAAGTCCACTCTCGTATGCGTTACAGGGAGGTAACACTGATGTAGTCAGATTATTGATTGAAAACAAGGCTGATGTCCATGCTACAGACAATGCAGGCAGAAGTCCACTCTCGTATGCGGCACAGAGAGGTGACATTGATGTAGTCAGATTATTGATAGAAAACAAGGCTGATGTCCATGCTACAGACATTGCAGGCAGAAGTCCACTCTCGTATGCGGCACAGAGAGGTGACATTGATGTAGTCAGATTATTGATTGAAAACAAGGCTGATGTCCATGCTACAGAAAAAGCAGGCAGAAGTCCACTCTCGTATGCGGCACAGAGAGGTGACATTGATGTAGTCAGATTATTGATAGAAAACAAGGCTGATGTCCATGCTACAGATGATAAAGGCAGAAGTCCACTCTGGTATGCGTTACAGGGAGGTGACATTAATGTTGTCAGATTATTGATAGAAAACAAGGCTGATGTCAATGCTACAGACGATGAAGGCAGAAGTCCACTCTCGTGTGGGGTACAGAGAGGTGACATTAATGTTGTCAGATTATTGATAGAAAACAAGGCTGATGTCCATGCTACTGATGATAAAGGCAGAAGTCCACTCTCGTATGCGTTACAGAGAGGTAACATTGATGTAGTCAGATTATTGATTGAAAACAAGGCTGATGTCAATGCTAGAGACAAAGCAGGCAGAAGTCCACTCTCGTATGCGTTACAGGGAGGTAACATTGATGTAGTCAGATTATTGATAGAAAACAAGGCTGATGTCCATGCTACAGACAATGAAGGCAGAAGTTCACTCTCATACGCAGCAGAGAGAGGTCACATTGATGTAGTCAGATTATTGATAGAAAATAAGGCTGATGTCAATGCTACAGACAAAGAAGGCAAAAGTCCACTCCTGTATGCGTTACTTGAAGGTAACATTGATGAAGTCAGATTATTGATTGAAAACAAGGCTGATGTCCATGCTACAGACAAGGTAGGCAGAAGTCCACTCTCGTATGCGGCACAGAGAGGTGACATTGATGTAGTCAGATTATTGATAAAAAACAAAGCTGATGTCAATGTTACAGACGATGAAGGCAGAAGTCCACTCTCGTATGCGGCACAGAGAGGTTACATTGATGTAGTCAGATTATTGATAGAAAACAAGGCTGATGTCAATGCTACAGACAAAGTAGACAGAAGTCCACTCTCGTATGCAGTACAGAGAGGTGACATTGATGTAGTCAGATTATTGATAGAAAACAAGGCTGATGTCCATGCTTCAGACGATGAAGGCAGAAGTCCACTCTCGTATGCGTTACAGGGAGGTGACATTGATGTAGTGAGATTATTGATAGAAAACAAGGCTGATGTCCATGCTACAGACAAAGTAGGCAGAAGTCCACTCTCGTATGCGGCACAGAGAGGTAAAATTGATGTAGTCAGATTATTGATAGAAAACAAGGCTGATGTCCATGCTACAGACAAAGTAGGCAGAAGTCCACTCTCGTATGGGGCACAGGGAGGTAACATTGATGTAGTCAGATTATTGTTAGAAAACAAGGCTGATGGCCATGCTACAGACAAAGTAGGCAGAAGTCCACTCTCGTATGCGGCACAGAGACGTAACATTGATGTAGTCAGATTATTGATAGAAAACAAGGCTGATGTCCATGCTACCGACGAAGTAGGCAGAAGTCCACTCTCGTATGCGGCCGAGGAAGGTGACATTGATGTAGTCAGATTATTGATAGAAAACAAGGCTGATGTCCATGCTACAGACAATGAAGGCAGAAGTCCACTCTCGTATGCGTTACAGGGAGGCGACATTGATGTCGTCAGATTATTGATAGAAAACAAGGCTGATGTCCATGCTACAGACAATGAAGGCAGAAGTCCACTCTGGTATGCGTTACAGGGAGGTGACATTGATGTAGTCAGATTATTGATAGAAAACAAGGCTGATGTCCATGCTACAGATAATGAAGGCAGAAATCCACTCTTATATGCGGCACAGAGAGGTAACATTGATGTAGTCAGATTATTGATAGAAAACAAGGCTGATGTCAATGCTACAGATAATGAAGGCAGAAGTCCACTCTTATATGCGGCACAGAGAGGTAACATTGATGTAGTCAGATTATTGATAGAAAACAAGGCTGATGTCCATGCTACAGACAATGAAGGCAGAAGCCCACTCTCGTATGCGGCAGAGAGAGGTGACATTAATGTAGTCAGATTATTGATAGAAAACAAAGCTGATGTCAATGTTTCAGACAATAAAGGCAGAAGTCCACTCTCGTATGCGGCACAGAGAGGTGACATTGATGTAGTCAGATTTTTGATAGAAAACAAGGCTGATGTCCATGCTACAGACTTTGAAGGCAGAAGCCCACTCTCGTATGCGGCAGAGGAAGGTTACATTGATGTAGTCAGATTATTGATAGAAAACAAGGCTGATATCAATGTTACAGACAATGAAGGCAGAAGTCCACTCTGGAATGCGTTACGGGGAGGTGACATTGATGTTGTCAGATTATTGATAGAAAACAATGCTGATGTCCATGCTACAGACAATGAAGGCAGAAGTCCACTCTGGTATGAGTTACAGGGAGGTGACATTGATGTAGTCAGATTATTGATAGAAAACAAGGCTGATGTCAATGCTACAGACAAAGTAGGCAGAAGTCCACTCTCATATGCGGTACAGAGAGGTGACATTGATGTTGTCAGATTATTGATAGAAAACAAGGCTGATGTCAATGCTACAGACAGCGGAGGTCTCAAGCTACTTTGTCTTGCAACACAAAACAAAGAAATATTCGATGAACTGCTTAGATGTGGGGCAGAAATTGATGTCTCAGATCAAAGAGGTCTAAGTATCCTACACATTGGATTAGCGAGTGTTAGTGAGAGCTTATTGTATGTTCTTGTGGAAACTGTCAATGCTCCTGGAAGTTACAACAGGACAATGCTTTATGTCGCTGCAGCGCTTGGGCTCACTAAACACATGGCAGTCTTGCTCCGATATCGTGGAATAAATGTGAATGCCTGTGACATCTTCGGCATGACTTGTCTTCATTATGCAACAATAATAGGAAATGAAGACATAATCCGTAACCTTCTCAAGGCAGGGGCCGATATTGGAGCACTGGATACTGCAGGGAGGTCTGTTTTGCATATTGCAGCAATCTATGGACATTGCAAATTGATAGAAACTTTCACTCAAATTCAAAAGGACTTGCTTCCTCATGCAGGAGACAACCAAGGACGGAATTGCCTACACTATGCTGTAATCTACAGAAGAGATGAAGTAGTAAAACTACTTCTCAATGATCAACCAGATTCTCAAATTAATTCTATCAAGGACAATAAGGGAAAGAAGCCAATGGACTATCTGTACAAATTTGAGGAAAACACTTTGATATGGAAACTGTTTGGCAATCAATCTCCAGTTATCAAAATTATCAACGAATACACTGACCTCTCATGCCACAAGAGTGAAACAAATCTCTTAGAGGTATCAAAACAGTGTGGTATCGGCTCTGTCAAGACAATTTTAGGTTTTGATCTGACAACTTTTGCAAAACAAATCAAATCAAAAGTTGAAGAGGTGATCCGTGAAGCTATACCACAGTCTGGTGATGTTGAAGTCATTGGCTGTGGAAGTTCCTCTGAAGGTTCAAAACTTGGACTTCCAGATGAACTAGATTTCATGGTCAAACTATATTCAATTCAATACCAATATCTGGCTAGTGAGGGCTATGGAGAGATGGTAAGAGATAAAGAAAAGAATACAGAACTGAATACAGAAAATACACCATATGGTATATGGCTGTGGAATAGACTGATGATCTACTGGAGTGAACATCAGCATCAAAAGGAAGGTAAACATCAAAGAACTGATCATGAACCCGAGTTTCAGATGCCATTGCCTCCAGTGCGACACCCTGATCAAACAACTTGTACAACCTGGATCTGGTTATATAGTGATAGTATGTTCAAGGATTTGGCAGTTTCAATAGATTTTGTCCCTGCTATTGAAATTAAGGATTACGCCATGAAGCGCTTTATTGTTCCAAAAATACCACACAAAGAGAGCACCATCTCTAAAACTTTCACCACAGAGAAACTGAACCAACTTGGTCGCATATCCCATCCAACGATGGAGGTCGAGCTCCTACTCAACTTGGACCAATACTTGATGGATGTGTTCATAACAGCAAAGAGCCTACGAAAACCTGAGGTTTGTGGATTCAAGATGAAGAATGACAAAGATGAGACAGTTCCAATGGGCGAGTACATTACCAGCTACAGACTGAAAACTTCATTTATGCATTTCATAGAAGTGTTTAAATTTTCAAAGATGTCACTTGGCAAAATGGTGCTGATAGTCTATGAATATCTAGAGAAATGCCTCCAAAGGGGCAACCTTCCATCATTCTTTAAAGATGAATTGGAAAGACCAGTGAATGTGCTGGCTGGATCCAAGTTGAGTAAGGAAGGTAGCATTCTGGCAGCAACGAAAATGACAGAATTTGTAAGGTGTTTGTATGAAAGAGATTTCTCATCAGTTAAAGACTTGGATTTAAAAGAGGAGCAACTTGCAAGAAGAAAGTTTAGGGCCATTTTCAGATAGGAAGACAGAATGAACATGATGACTGGAGCCTGTCAAATTCAGTCTGCAATCTAGGCCATATCATATCCTTATCTGCTAAAACTCAGCCTCGTTGCTAAAACTCAGCCTCGTTTTGGTACCAATGCATGATAGTGCATTGGTACTGCAATGTACTACCTGTCTGATAGAGAGTAGCCAAATGATTATGTGTCACTAAAGTGTCCCCTGTGACCATACAGTTACCCACATCTGTTTCAATCTTGCTGATATTGGAGAATAGGTTACTCACTGACTGTTTATGATATTTATCCTCGAACATATTATCCTATTTAGCTCCAGTAGACAGATTAATAATCCTAAATAATCCTGAAGGGTGTGGCTGCCCTTTTTGGGCGTGTTCTGGGAGGCTTAAAGAGCCTTGAGGGTGAAAAATCCACTAGGCCTCTCTCTTGATATCTTGACTAATGGTATGCAAAATGTTGATTTCATATCTCAACTGGTCTCTGCTATATTATTGGTTATAGTCATGAGGGGCAGGGTTCTAAAATGCCAATCAACAGAAAAAAGCTGTCGTCTTAGCGTAGTCTCAGCCAATTAGCTCAGTATCTATGCACATTTTGGCACATAATGATGCCTTCTTTCAGATGCAAGCGGTCTGATGGCTTGAAATTAAAATAGTTCTGAGAAATCTTGAAATAAACAGTGGCTTGATAGATGGGGTCAAACATGCTGAGAGACACATGTTGGGTGCCATGTTCTGTGAGGCTTAGAGTTCAAGACAGTTGATGTATGATATCCATGGGTGCATAATGTCCTAAGGTACCAAAATATAGTCATCTTAAACTGAAATATACCACACATGATGTAAAATCAGTACTTTGTTGGTGCTCATTTTGCAAATCAGAGTTAAAAATCCAGGACATGACCTACTTCCTTGATGCACATTCTGTATACCCTGCACGAGTATGCATGTGTCAGTTTAGGCGTTGGTGTAGTGGTTGCTATGGCGAGGGCATTTTCACCATTAGTTAAGTTAGTTCATTGTAGAGTTTGAAGTAACTAGTACATATACCTAATTAATAATATATCCCAAATGTCCACTTATATTAGTTAGCATAGCCCCATAGGTTTATAATATTCATGAATTTTTTTATCTTTCACCCATGGGTGGATGGAGCCCATGTGGTCAGCATGAGTTAGTTGTCCAACAGACAACATGCTTGGGGTTGTTTCTTTTGGATTGCTATCCAGTCATCACGGATGCCTCTCTATCCCGGAATGGCTATATTGAGCGTGTCCTAATTAGAGTCTGGCCTGCATGTAAGCAGATATGCCACTCAGCGTAAACCAAACCGAGGCCATCAGATTATGCGGGAACTGATATCAATTACATATTCCTGGTCTGGATCGTAGACTGATTGGATGTTTTACTACAAAGAGAGCATCTTTACATTTTGAGGGTATTTGTACAGAGGTATACCTTGACATCAGAAGGACTCAATCCATTCAAAACTGCATCAGAGGGCATATGGAACAGGTACATAGTAACTCATATTGGCCTACGGAGGTCAAGTCAGAGGTTCCAGCTAATACTTGCCCCCCAGTTTATAGTAGATTAGAACAGGCAAAATGTGCAAACTTGTACTCTACACTGTACATCAGCTGATCAGAGCTTCCAACCTCTGCTGTATGAAGAAGATCTTATTAACTATCGAATATATCCAACCCATGACTCTTGGTATTTTTACACTTTTAGCGTCTTACCCAAGTGTAAGAAGATGATGATTGACCCAATTTAATCTGAGTATTAGCAAACAACATTTCAACCTGTGCTAGCGTCAGAACTATTTCTGTGAAGACAAAATAGTGCGGATATCTTACAGATCAAATCATCTTATCACAAGTGTTACTGCAAGTGTACCAACACTGTGGCAATATTTTGGACACTTTTTTTTAATCATCAGTATTATGGGAAGCAGTAAGGAAATCGCAGCAAACCGCTTCACATCGCAAGGTGCATTTCAGCCAATCCACTAGCAACATGTTTGCACCCTTCATACAGCCGAGAGGGTGCCACAAATAATCAGACTCTTGAAATTTGCCAAATGTGCAAACTTGGTCTAATGGTGACAACAGAGTGTACATGTTCACTCAGTACAATCGAAATTGGGACTTTGCTGTCTGTGTCAAGCTGTGGGCTCCATCCCAAATGCTTTTGAGGTTATCTTGACATCATTACCATATCATGACACGATATTTGAGCACAGTAGGTTTATGACACCTGAGTACAGTAGAACCTCACTACTAAGGACACCCTCGGGACTGACAAGTGTTGTCCTTAATAGAGAGGTGTCCTGATTAGAGAGGTCAAATTGAATGGAAAGAACCAATTTGGGACCAAAACTAGTGTCCTTAATAGAGTGGTTGTCCTTAATAGAGAGGTGTCCACTAAAGGAGGTTCTACTGTATATCAGTGTCTTTTGCTTGTAACAGAAAGTAGGAATCCAATGCTAGTAGCGAGGAATATTCTATAGTCCTCGACCAACTGTTCGAAACTAAGCAAATTACAAACTTGGTGTGAATTTATTAAACGTGGTGGCATTGCATTCATATCAGCCCATTAGATTCAACGTTAAGTTGAACGTAACCTAAATGTAAATGATGCTTCCTTTCTTGTGCCATTATTTTAGCCTATAAATAGCACCCTCTCTAATGATATGTTAGATGTAAATGATGTTTCAACTGGCTGAGTAATAATAGAAATGAGTGACAAATAATTTCTTGTTATGTTATGTTAAATGCTTATGATGCTGCTTCTAATTTTTCTGTAATTATAAATGTATGATAAATATTCCATATTATGTTGTGTTAGACTGATACAAATGATGAAGCATCAACTGTTTGAGAAATCATACCAGTGTATGATAAATATTCCATATTATGTTGTGTTAGACTGATACAAATGATGAAGCATCAACTGTTGGAGAAATCATACCAGTGTATGATAAATATTTCATGTTATGTTGTGTTAGACTGATATAAATGATGATGCTTCGACTGTTGGAGAAATCATACAAGTGTATGATAAATATTTCATGTTATGTTGTGTTAGACTAATATAAATTATGAAGCTTCAACTGTTTGAGTAATCATACCAGTTTATGATAAATATTTCATGTTATGTTGTGTTAGACTGATATAAATGATGAAGCATCAACTATTTGAGTAATCATACCAGTGTATGATAAATATTTTATGTTATGTTGTGTTAGACTGATATAAATGATGAAGCTTCAACTGTTTGAGTAATCATACCAGTGTATGATAAATATTTCATGTTATGTTGTGTTAGACTGATACAAATGATGAAGCATCACTTGTTTGAGTAATCATACCACTGTATGATAAATATTTCATGTTATGTTGTGTTAGACTGATATAAATGATGAAGCTTCAACTGTTTGAGTAATCATATCAGTGTATGATAGATATTCCATATTATGTTGTATTAGACTGATATAAATGATGAAGCTTCAACTGTTTGAGTAATCATACCAGTGTATGATAAATATTTCATGTTATGTTGTGTTAGACTGATACAAATGATGAAGCTTCAACTGTTTGAATAATCATTCCAGTGTATGATAAATATTCCATATTATGTTGTGTTAGACTGATACAAATGATGAAGCATCAACTGTTTGAGAAATCATACCAGTGTACATGTATGATAAATATTTCATATCATGTTGTGTTAGACTGATATAAATGATGATGCATCAACTGTTTGAGTAATCATACCAGTGTATGATAAATATTTTATGTTATGTTGTGTTAGACTGATATAAATGATGAAGCATCAACTGTTTGAGTAATCATACCAGTGTATGATAAATACTTGATGTTATGTTGTGTTAGACTGATATAAATGATGATGCTTCTACTGTTTGAGTAATCATACCAGTGTATGATAAATATTTCATATCATGTTGTGTTAGACTGATACAAATGATGAAGCATCAACTGTTTGAGAAATCATACCAGTGTATGATAAATATTTCATGTTATGTTGTGTTAGACTGATACAAATGATGAAGCATCAACTGTTTGAGTAATCATACCAGTGTATGATAAATATTTCATGTTATGTTGTGTTAGACTGATATAAATGATGAAGCTTTAACTGTTTGAGTAATCATACCAGTGTATGATAAATATTTCATGTTATGTTGTGTTAGACTGATACAAATGATGAAGCTTCAACTGTTTGAGTAATCATACCAGTGTATGATAAATATTCCATATTATGTTGTGTTAGACTGATACAAATGATGAAGCATCAACTGTTTGAGTAATCATACCAGTGTATGATAAATATTTCATATCATGTTGTGTTAGACTGATACAAATGATGAAGCATCAACTGTTTGAGAAATCATACCAGTGTATGATAAATATTTCATGTTATGTTGTGTTAGACTGATACAAATGATGAAGCATCAACTGTTTGAGTAATCATACCAGTGTATGATAAATATTTCATGTTATGTTGTGTTAGACTGATATAAATGATGAAGCTTCAACTGTTTGAGTAATCATACCAGTGTATGATAAATATTTCATGTTATGTTGTGTTAGACTGATACAAATGATGAAGCTTCAACTGTTTGAGTAATCATACCAGTGTATGATAAATATTCCATATTATGTTGTGTTAGACTGATATAAATGATGAAGCTTCAACTGTTTGAGAAATCATACCAGTGTATGATAAATATTCCATATTATGTTGTGTTAGACTGATATAAATGATGAAGCATCAACTGTTTGAGTAATCATACCACTGTATGATAAATATTTCCATATAATGTTTTGTAAGATACCAATGAATGATCAATAATTTCATGCTCTGTTACATTAAATGTAAATGATGATGATGATGGTCTTTTTGGGTAATGATATTTTGATGCGTGTAAAGTTTGTAGACTTGCCACCACAGCGGGGAAATGAATTTGTTTTGCCTTGGGCTGTTTGAAATATAGAATATACGATCCACGTAATGTCATTCCCTATTACAAGTGTAAACAATGATTTTATGCTGTTTGAATTATCATATATGTGATAAATTCTTATGCTGTTTGAGTTATGATATTGATAAGCTAGGAAGTCTTTGTGGAGACCTGTTCACAATGAAGCTTTTGTGCCTTGATACAGATCCTGGTTATCATAAGTGACAGGTGCTGCAGAAAAGGCACCATTATTATAGTCCATTGATAAATGTTATGTCCGCATCATTTGGGGCTCTGGAGGGCGAATTACTGGTCAGATTTCTTTGAAGTTTGGTTTTTATTGGTTTTCACCTCAAAACCAAACACGATTTTTTACCTTAGTTACGATTTTTTTTGTATTTATTTGTGCACACTGATGTCCGCCCTGTACGGTTTATTTCTAGACCAATCTGTATGAAATATATTAAGGTTATTATTTTTTGTGTTCATCTGACATAAAATTTATGAGTGGACTAGTATAGGAATTGCGTAAAAAATCAATGAAATTTCAATTCCCCTGTATTAAAACGATAACTTTGCTGTTGTTTGTGTAACTGTAATCGATAAATGATCCCAAGTAGGCCTATTGTTTTACATGACCCATAAACAATAATGCCTGTGCTAAACATGCTAAATGAAATATCATATGAAATAATATTCTATGTTGCACTTACTGTACATGGGAATGTTACCCTCTTTGTTTCATCAGACATGATCTGAACAGGGATCGAACTCAGAACCTCAGAGGTGATAGGCACTGGTGATAAATTTGAACAACAGTCTTATACTGCTATGCCAATCTGTCAGCCGATATATGCCCACAAACAGAAATAGAAATACAATCCATATAAGCCTATGTATTAAATGGATGATCCTCTAAGCAACTGAACACTGACTTTCAATATTTTTTATTACGCGGAACATTTTCAATATTGTCATGGTTTATATTAAGAAACTCTGTCAAACTTTGAAAAATAAATTGTAATGTGATTAATATAGAAAAGTTTTTTTATTTCCTATGTTATTGTTATGAAATGAGATGTAATCAATGCATATGCCCCAATCACAAGCTTTGCAGGCAGAAGGGATGTCATCTGAAAACCTGAGCCCACTGTCAGATTGAATGTTGGTATATTCTCAACAGGGAAAACATCACCAAAGTCGACCAGTGACTGATTCGGGTCATGGTCAGGACATGATCCAATCTTTCTTACCTGGGGAGAGATCATTGACGTTTATAGCCCTAGTCACAAGTTTGTAAGGAGACGGAAAGTCATCTGCCGAGCCCTGGGGTTTGTTGTCTGCTGTGACCAGACAAATCATGGTCCATTCTTACCTGGGAACAGGTCATTGAGGTTGACCGGTGGTTTATTTGTATCAATGGTCACTTTGTAGTTGGCATTCTTGATCGGAGCACACGCCTTCATCACAAGTTTTGCAGGCAGACGGAAGGTTGTCTGTGAAACTCTTGGCGCACCTGAAAGTGAAATAACATCATTAAGAAATGAAAAGTTTAAGATGTAAACAGTTTTGTTGATAATGATGATGTCAACACTTGATTTGAGGAAGCCAGAGCCAGAGACAATTGGAACATTGATTTATTTTTCACATGACCGATAACAAATTTGGTTTATAAAACCAAACAATGCCATGTCACATTAGTTTAACATCATGAAGAGAACAAGAACAGACTGTAAGGCATCATCATCAAATTTAGCACCTGGCTGCATGTGAATTTGGTAGCCCGAGCCCCGACTTCATTGGCAACCTGACTGACAGCAAGAAGACGATGTCAACTTCTCACTAATTTCTTTTACTACAACTGATTGAGAAAATTTTCCCTGATGTTTAAGGTGGATGTATAAACTTTCTCAACCGAATTTCTCGAAGCGCTAAATGGCCTTATGGAATTTCGAGCTCTTGAAATCTTTACATAGTTGTCTTTGATGTAGAAAGTCGCTGAGATTTCACATGGGGTGTTTGGACCTGCAAACGGATGGACGAACTCAGTGAATAAGAATATGCATTGAAATAAATGTCTGTTATCTTAGGAAGTCGATCAGATATCCAAAGAACTGACTGAATTGTTTTCAAAACCATTTGACTAAAACAGACCGACTTTTCAACTAACCCACTTTACGACGGACACTATGATTCATGGGGTAACGTCATTGCTATGAATGTTTGGGCCTGATTACCACCCAGAAATACTGACAAATCAGTTCAGAGCAAGAAGACATAGCTAATCCATTCACTTTTTTCCAGCTTGCAATCAACAACTTTCCTGATAATTTCACACTGATCAATATTTTATGGAGAAAATTTCACCGAAATGAATGACTTACTTATTGTGTTGAATGTAAATGAGCTCTCATTGACTGTCAGTGGTGGGGGGACATGGATGCTGACGACAACATTGGAGACGTGGGCCTTGGCTTTTATCATCACCTGAAGAGATGACGGAGACAATGATAATGGTGAGTAAATGTTAGATTTTCTATCATATCAAGTCTGCATTCAAATGGACAAGAAGGGGAATGGATGTATTGAAATGGAGTATAAAATCCCAGATGACCATAATGGGTAAACAGGGCTCCCAAAAAAACGAACAGTCACATTATTTTCAATGAAACGGCCAAGGGCCATTGTGCTCACTGTATACATCTTTAGTAGACAGTAACATGCTTAGTTTACCATGTTTACACATACCCAACACTAATAGGCAATTTATTTCATTTGACCGCTCTGACCTTGAAAAGCAAATTTTAGAGTTTGACCTCAGTGACCTTGAAAAGAACGCAATATCGACCTTAAGTTTTGTCAAAACGTACAAATGCCTAATAAGTGTCTTCATACCACATTTAAAGACTGTACAACAAATAATGACAAAACGTGCCACTATCAGTGAAATTTGAGAGTTTGACCTCTGTGACCTTGACAAGTAGGTCAAATCAAAAACCCGTACGATATGTTCTGTATCCTTGCTAGGGGTACCCACAATGAAAGTTTTAGCAAAAACAAATCGGTAATACATGAGTTATCACACTTTTTAAGTTTTTGGTTTTAGCCCCCTGGTGGCCAGGTGAAGAATCAGATCGGACCGAAATTCGCTGTCGGAGGTCATGTGACCTAGGTCATAATGTGTACAAAGTTTCAGCTCATAGCACAAGCGGTTAAGAAACGTGCCACACAGGATACGGACGACGGACGCCGGACGACGACGACGACACAGGGCTATGGTAGAGACTCCCCTGACGGTGAGCCAACAACCCTTGGAGTCCAAGCACTTGTACCAGAGTCGATGGTGGTTCTTTCTTTAGGAAAAATGAGACCTAAGATTATGATTTGGTCCAGAAGTTGCAGCTCCAGAGCCAATCTGTAAGGCGAAGTCAGGAGAAAGTTGCAATTCCTCTTTCAGCTCAAAACACTCCAAACTTTGCTTCACAAAGGTGACTCTGGAGCTTTATTTTCTTGACTGAGTGCTGTACCAGCAGTATTTCAACTACTCCCCTCAAACTGAAGTGAAAGAAAAGTTGGCTTTTCTTAGTTCACTCTCAAATGATTGGCAGTTTCATGCTAAGCATTACAGATTCCCAGAGTTGTTTCTGGGACGTCAACAAAAAGTTTCATATCTTACTGTGACTGTGAGGGATGGAATCACATCTTCGTCTTGAATGATGTCACCCTGAGCTCTCTGAAACAGACGTTGCAAGATCATAGAAGAAGAAGGTTGAATATGTAGGTTAACTGTTTTCAGTTAGGCACACAACACTGAGGAAATGCAATGTCATCCCCCCTCCCCCTCCAAGGCTCTGACATCAGACTCAATCAGAGCTCAAACGTGAGCAAGAGTTGGAACGGTTTCGGGTAAATGGCCTGAAAAAAGTGATTAAGAGGAGCATGAACGCGAACCATATACTATCTATTAAGACCGACAATCATTACAATGGGTGACTTTAAGTTGGTGACGAAACCGGTATGGATTTCATCATTGTTGGTACTAAAATTCTCTTTCTTGTCATTTTGTGTCTGAAATTGAAATGATTAATTTTGTGAAGAGCTTGAACTGTGTCGTGAGTTATTATCTTGCAAATCAATGAAAACATGGAACAGGAACTCATTGTTAGATTTGAAGCATGCAAAGAATCACAGTCAGAATCCCTACAATGAAATCATTACTTGCAGTTTCAGCAAAATCACTTCAGCACCACTTTTACTTGCCCCCAAAATGTTGTCACAAATAAAAAATCAAGCTTTGGATTTGACCCCCAGCCTACACTATTCACCAAGCTAAAAGTTTCCGAAACAAAATTTGTCAAGATATGTTGCAATACCTACTGATACTCATAGGCCATGAGGCCTACATGTCAGCGACAGTATAATAAATCTCGGAGTTGGGCGGAGAGCACTGAGGAACGCATTTCAGCTTACTCCTTCGGTCGAATGACATGATTTTTCCAATGTGTGTTACTGTCACTGCTATCTTGCGGCTGCCCCACCGAAACCAGGAATATTTGGGGATCTTCCCGAGTTTTTTAAGTGTTTTTTGATCAGATAGTGGTGATTCTGTGACAACTCCATGGTAAACCACCCCGTGTTCATTTCCGAGTCAGCCGTGGATCGCGCATCTATCTGTCTTCGGTCATATGGATATGTGTTCGGTGAGAAGTCTCGGGGAATGCGACCATCAGCAGACCTTGGGCTAACTTGACGTCTCGGGGTAGTGACAGTGGGTGTTCAAAGAAATACTCAATTGCCAACGCCCGTACCAGTACAACCCATCCGTAATATGTAAAGAGCAATCTCTAGTGAACTCACACAACTGTTTGACATGGGGAGCCCCCCAAACTCCCGTCCTTCTGACATATATAGCCAGTACATTGGGGGATGAGTCCCCCAAACCCCCTCCCCCGTTCTCTAAAAGTGACAGGTTTTAGTCAGTACATTGGGGGGAAGCCCCCCCCCCCCACCCCCCACCCCCCCTATTGGACTCTAAAAATAGAATTCCTTGGAGACGCTGAACAATAAGGCCCCATAAAGAAATAGTCCCCGCCCCGGTAGCTGTCTCATATCTGCTGGAAGAAGCAGCTCTTTGTGGTGAAATAATAATTGAATGCATGTCATGACACCCAGGAGCTTTTTCTCATTTTTGAAACAGTTGCATGGTTGGAATGAATTTCCAAATCTGTCCGTCAAATCTCTATGCAATGAAAATTGAAATGTCACAACTGTCTCCACCGACGTTGTCCTGTATGTCCTAGCAGACGATTTTTAAATAAATGATGTGATTGATATACTTGTAGATTGGAATGAATTATTTCTTCAATGATATGAAAATTTAAAACCCTCTGACATGCCTGAGTACAAAAATGCAGAGGCAAGACACACCATGCATGTCATGACACCCAGGAGCTTTTTCTCATTTCTGAAACAGTTTAGCGCATGGTTGGAATGAATTTCCAAATCAGTCCGTCAAATCTCTATCCAAATGGAACATGACCACTCTATATTTGTGCAGTAGTGTTAAAACTGACTTTTTTGAAGTAAAGTACGTAAATCGAGAAGAAGAGGACGTTTACTTCGTCTGCAATGAAATGTCACAACTGTCTCCGCCGACGTTGTTGTCCTGTATGTTCTAGCAGACGATTTTTAGATACACTTCAAGACAGTGGCGCCGGTGTGAATAAATCTACTTGCGTGTTTGGTCAATGGCTCATGACGTCATGAAATAATTGCGTCAACAACGGGAATCATGGTAACTGTGGTTGCGGTGCGTCGTGAAAGCAGGATCGGCAAGCGCGGCCCGTATGGAATGCAACAAACTGTACCGGAACCGGACCTGTCATGGGTCTGCACAAATTTTTTCAGATTCGATGGACATGATGGATATATGAATTTTGTTTACACTTTATACACACGTAACCATTACACTCACTACGTTGTGTGAGTTAATATGTAAAGAGCAATCTCTAGTGAACTCACACAACTGTCCTTCTGACATATATAGCCAGTACATTGGGGGATGAGTCCCCGAAACCCCCTCCCCCGTTCTCTGAAAGTGACAGGTTTTAGTCAGTACATTGGGGGGAAGCCCCCCCCCCCCATTGGACTCTAAAAATAGAATTCCTTGGAGACGCTGAACAATAAGGCCCCATAAAGAAATAGTCCCCGGCCCGGTAGCTGTCTCATATCTGCGGACAGTTGCATGGTAATTGGAATGAATTTCCAAATCAGTCCGTCAAATCTCTATCCAAATGGAACTTTAAGACCACTCTATATTTGTGCAGTAGTGTTAAAACTGACTTTTTGAAGTAAAGTATGTAAATCGAGAAGAAGAGGACGTTTACTTCGTCTGCAATGAAATGTCACAACTGTCTCCGCCGACGTTGTTGTCCTGTATGTTCTAGCAGACGATTTTTAGATACACTTCAGGACAGTGGCGCCGGTGTGAATAAATCTACTTGCGTGAATGGTCAATGGCTCATGACGTCATGAAATATTTGCGTCAACAACGGGAATCATGGTAACTGTGGTTGCGGTGCGTCGTGAAAGCAGGATCGGCAAGCGCGGCCCGTATGGAATGCAACAAACTGTACCGGAACCGGAACTGTCATGGGTCTGCACAAATTTTTTCAGATTCGATGGACATGATGGATATATGAATTTTGTTTACACTTTATACACACACGTAACCATTACACTCACTACGTTGTGTGAGTTATCAAAGTATGTTGGATCAAACACCCACACAGGGTCTCCTAATTATCATGATCATACATTATCAAATAGTAACATATCGCCTTCTTTTCGGCGAAAACGAGACTGCATGAATTATTCACAATGTGTTCAACTGCGTTCATTTCGCAGTACATTCATTAGTTAATATGTAAAGAGCAATCTCTAGTGAACTCACACAACTGTTTGACATGGGGGAGCCCCCCAAACCCCCGTCCTTCTGACATATATAGCCAGTTCATTGGGGGATGAGTCCCCGTTCTCTGAAAGTGACAGGTTTTAGTCAGTACATTGGGGGGAAGGCCCCCCCCCACCCCCCCCCCACCCCCCATTGGACGCTTAAAATAGAATTCCTTGGAGACGCTGAACAATAAGGCCCCATAAAGAAATAGTCCCTGCCCCGGTAGCTGTCTCATATCTGCTGACAGAAGCAGCTCTTTGTGGTGAAATAATAATTGAATGCATGTCATGACACCCAGGAGCTTTTTCTCATTTCTGAAACAGTTGCATGGTTGGAATGAATTTCCAAATCAGTCCTTCAAGTCTCTATCCAAATTGAACTTTATAACCACTCTATATTTGTGCAGTAGTGTTAAAACTGACTTTTTTGAAGTAAAGTACGTCAATCGAGAAGAAGAGGACGTTTTCTTTGTCTAAGAATTATTCAGGACGAAATGTATAATATTTGGGGGTTTTCGTGATTGTCCGGCCCAATTGGCAAAATTGCCATTTGGGATGGTGAACAGAGCTAGGAGCAAATGCGACGCTTATGATTTATTTAAAGAAATAAAATGCCCGATTTAATATCCTGCAGAATCAGGGGAATCGGGCGTTTCCAGTGATATACGACACAAATGGGTTGTCCTCATGCATTCACTTTGGAAACGCATTTTAAAATAGATGTTACGTCCTGTTAATGGGACTCGTCATCATCGCGTACATTTGGGAAAAACTCCCTAACGAGACCCTAGCAGACGATTTTTAAATACATGATGTCCCACACCCGCACTTCAGTGGCGCCGGTGTGAATGAATCTACTTGCGTGAATGGTCAATGGCTCACGATGAGGAAGGAAACAATGGGAATCATGGTAACTGTGGTTGCGGTGCGTCGTGAATGCAGAATCGGCCAAAGCGCGGCCCGTATGGAATGCGACAAACTGTACCGGAACCAGAATTGTCATGGGTCTGCACAAATTTTTTCAGATTCGATGGACATGATGGATATATGAATTTTGTTTACACTTTATATGCATACGTAACCATTACACTCACTACGTTGTGTGAGTTACCAATTAGAGGGGGCAGAATGGCACTGTTTAGACAAGAAGTCTTTCCAACAGCCTCAAAGAATATTGGATAGAACGTCACTGTACTGGGTCCCAGTAATAAATATTGCCATAAAGACATGTGATATTGTTCTGGGACTTATGTAAGATTAGTTTTCTCCGCAAAACCCAAGACTGAAGGATTAAAATCTTGTGTTTATAGGCTAACAAATGCAAACACTTCCAAGTGAACCCCCTACAAGAGAAGAGTGGCTCTTCTTCTCTCCGACTTTGACACCCTACTGCGAACATATCAATAGATCAGCCAGTGGTCCTTGGTGTCGCCGCGTGGGTTACGTCCAGTGAAATTGTTTGCAAAGGTCAGGGAACCACGATCTGACACTCCATAACCAGCGTATCCCCTTTTCATGCCAGTTACAGTCGGGTGCTACACCACAGTCGGGATAGTGGCCGCCAAATGAATGGTTGTTGAGTTTAAAACTGTTAACTGTTTACGTCAATTTACATATAATTAGACAAACCTTCATGAATTCAGTGGAGATTTCCACATCACAGGATAGAAGAGCAGTGATGGGATCTCGCAGACTCAACATGATCACTTCCATCTTCACCATCATGACTTGGACGAGCGCCTTTAGTTTCTTTGAGCAAATGGCATTTGATTAGGGATGGGAATTAAAATTGCCGTTGAACATGTACATGAAGTGCAGTGATGTACATAATTCAACATGTCTGGCTTGAAATTTCAAACTGCGCAGTTAATTCCTGCCTTGATTGTATGACTATTTCTACAATAAAAACCCTTTGAAACCAACCCATACCTTTATCAGGAATAGATACTGTGCCTTACCTTCTGCTGCAGCCGTTTTGATTTGTTTCGGAAAATTTTAAGGCATTTTTACGTTTGAAATCGGAGAAAGTGTTCCCGCGATGTTCTCCGCAGCTCACACACCAACCGACTGGCGTTCAAATCAACCGCGACCGATCATGACCAAAGACAATACATTTTACGTCACAGCATCCGGGCACCCCCTTGAACCAGGCCGGCCAGTAGTTATCTGCTCAAGCGAGACCTTTGTTCTGTCAATGATCAATATGACAGGCATTGTTAAAATGTGGGATTTGCTTTAGCATACATACTTTTACATGTACATATGCTGAGCTGTGGGAATGCATTAGGCAGGTTCCGTAAGCCAAAAGATTATGTAAATGCATTTTATCGACGATTTCTTTTTAATCATTTCCCCAATTCCTTCTGCAACCAAGTATAAAATATGGTTCAGTGTCGTGTAACCAATTAGCAGATAGAGGACGTGATGACTCGACAGACATTCATACTTTGTAGTTCGTCGTTCGTAGGGCGGTCAGTTTCGAAACCTGCAATCATTCGAAACAGAATACAATTGCCAACTTTGATAGCATGATATCAAACTTGATTCGGTCGGGTCACTTGATGTTGTCCATTAAACACTCCTGTCTCCTGGGTAAGACGAACTAAAAATGAGTGATCCAATCTTGCCAGGCTTATTATAAAAGCTTCAGCCGTCATTGGATTGCCCCACCTGAAAAAATTGGCATGTGGGTATGTGGGTATGTGGCATGTGTAATGGGGTTTTAGATAGCAACAGGTTGTGAGAGACAGGGGCTGACTTCATGAAAGACATGGGCTCAAGTCATACAAGACGGAAGACTGTTTCGCCCCTCGCACCCATTCTGAACCATCAGAGTTAATCGGTCCGTTGGTGTAACGGAGTCCGGGTCGGCGGAGTGGCTCCAAGGCTTGAGGGTGAAGATGCTCACACCAGCCGCCGGCTGTGAAAGACCGGAGACTTCTCGTTTACCACAGCCAACAAGTTCTGTAGGTCCCCACCAGGGGAATGACACAAGCCGCTAGCGAATTTTTTTTCCTGAACATTGTACATTTGTACAGGGACTTTCAGCCAATCAGATTTCGACAAATACATGACGTCAGACATCTTAGAAACATTGGAGCAGTTGGTAGAGCGCTCGTCAGAAATGGCAGAATACGATGTTCGATCCAAAGGTCGCGAGTTCGAATCCGGTTGTGGACAACACTTTTCTTTTTCTTTTTTCTTTTTCTGTTTTGCATACAGTAAGCAAAATTTATCATTTCGTGTGTTTTTTCAAGACTGATTGCTTTCAACGCACTTCACCAGATCGAGAATGAAATGTTCCGTGGTGTCCTTAATGGAATGGACCATGTTTACATGAAGTAAATAAGAAAATGGAAAACAAAAGAGAAAATTCCATAAATTCTTTCAATAATGTTTATTTCCCTGCAAAAGCATCGTTATACAGACACTGTTGTTTTCTTATTACACCCAATCTGGACATTGCACATTGTACAAAAAGCCCTAAAAAGATGCATTCTGGTCCAACTTGCAGGAAAGTTGGATCCTGGATTGACACAAACACAAATAAATTACTTAGTTTAAGTTTTATAATATGCACATGCAAAAATTGGTAGTTTTTCTAGTCTCAAGCAAAGATCGTAGCATTGTCTGTCAAGCATAGCACATGGACGTCACATCAAATTTTGGTCATTACTGCACATGGGAGAAATAACAAAAGTCCGCATATTTTAATTACTCCCCGCTCTAGCCAAGGCCATAAAGTGTCCCTGGAATACAAATCTTTTGTACCAAAGTTATCTCTTTTATATTTAAAATTGTGGGTGTTCATGTTTATGAATGACACGACTGTCCATCAGTCAAGGAGCAGATGACATTTTTACTCCCGACATGGAAAGCTGACCTGGGTCCACTTGCTCAACCAGTGTTAGAGACAAAGGCCAGTATGACTGAGCTCGACTATGCTATCGACTTCAGTAAAACTCATTTACAGTAGTAGGCTAGCACAGAATGCCAACGTTACTGACAATGCCGATTGAGCAACCCGGCCCAGTATGAGATGAGAAAACTACCAAACCATCAACAATTCAACGTATCGATAAAGCAACCTCGTTCCCAAAAGTATATCCTGATTTTGAGCTTAAGATGCCAACATCGCCCAAAAAACTAAAAGGTAGGACAACGTCAACGCCATCAACCTCAAAACCAGGATATTGTACAATGAGTATGAGGTTCTCAATCTTGGGTATCTAAAATTTGTATGTATTTACCAACTGGGTAAAAAAGTCGCTAACACACTAAAATGACTTGAAATAATTTAAGGATCTACAATAAATTTACAGCTAACAAATTCAAACGCCATCTAACAGTGGCAACTCCTAGGAATTCAGGGTAAAACTTTCTTGTCGGAATTTGATAGAAATAAAATGCTAAAATTCCATCTGTACGTCACTTCTTGTTGGTACTTTTCAAATAAATTGTACCTGTTCGAACTTGTCTACTTTCAAGGAATACTTGGCAACAAGTCCTCCTGAAGTAAATTTGACCCCACCTCCAACCTGAACTAGGTTATGGAATACTAGATAGACAGATTAATGGACACTTATATGAAATATTGCCGGACTGCAAAAATACAAACACTGGGCAAGAAAATTCACTCACAATATGACTAAGCGCATTTGGTCCAAATATGATTAATCTGAAGTTTTTTGAGGTAATTATGGTAACCTTATTAAGCACAACATAAACCATGAATTCACTTATCACCTCTACCAACATGAAATAGACTACTCCAATGGCTAAAGCACACATTACATGGACCAGTCCAAATACCATCTAGAGGTAGTTTAGCTATAAATAATTTGATTAGAATTACTTTATATACTTTCATAACACGACAAAATATCAAGTCCGTTCCAACCTAAAACTTACTTTTTAACAGTACATTTTGTGTACATCAACCTACATCATTCCCAGCATTTTAAGGATGAAACGACTTTGCAATATTCTGCTTGTGGCCGGTTTAGACAACAAAGAACTAGTTACAATTAACAAGATTTAAATTTTGGACGCAGCAAAAAATGATATAAGGAAATTCAACACTCAACATATGGATTCACAAAGAACTTTTACACAAGATTTTCTGATTTGATACTAGCAACACATTTTGAACTCCTTCCTTCAAAAGTATTGTACTCTTAAGCCTCCAATTTTCACAGAAAAAGGTATTATTACCTTTAATCGAAACCTCCAAAATTTTAAAGTTGTTACCTCACCATCTACTTAAATGGGATTTAGTTAGTTTTTTTAATTCGATTTGCCACAAACACGTGAAACGGGCATTTAATAACAACTTCACTTAACTCCAGCACATGAGCACCAAGACTAAGCACACTCAAAGCACAAAATATGGCACAAGTTTTTTAGAGTCTCTCACGTTCAACGGCTCATGTTCAAAGGGACTTTTAATCTCTAGTAAGGTAAAGTGGTCTAATTATAGCCACAACAGTGTAAAACACAACCGGCAGTACCAATTATGCACACAGATGTTATAATTGTACATGTTATAATTGTATCTCTTGTATCAATTATAACCTGTACAATTATAACATCTGTGTGCATAATTGGTACTGCCGGCTGTGTTTTACACAGTTGTGGCTATAATTGGACCACTTTACCTTACAAGATGGGAGTAGAAGGTACAACTTTGTATGGTACTGTTTTCAAACTAGTTTAAGCAAGACCCTTTCTTCCCATGTGTTTTTTACAGATAAATTTTTCAAACATTTCCACCCCTTTCATCTTGTATATAAAACAATGAACTCATTTGAACAAATGAGACCAATAAAGACCAATAAAGCTACTTCACTCTACATTGCAAGAAAATTGGAAATATCAAATTTTCTGCAACCAGACCATGAAATCATTGGTGTCCAATTTTGAAGCTCATTGTACCATCTATATCATAAAGAGTGACAGAAAACAGGAATGCTGATTCATCAAAAAGAATAAATTGACAAACCAGAAAATCAAATTCCTGTTATTCTGACTTGTCACTCTCAACTTTAGACATCCGATCCGTGTACTGGACAAACAACCATATTTGTTGAGAAGAAAAAAATACAATTTTTTTTCTATCTTGAAGTTCTACACTAGGACAAAATCACCTTCAGCTCGGTCTAATCACAATTGCTATTAAATTTAATCATGGACATTTCATCACATCGCCTTATATTGTTCACAAACTCTAACCCAAGGAGACAATTTCCAAATTAAAAGTCTCACGAGTATTAATATTCCAAACTGGAAACCTCCCTGCAAGGATTTTTTACAAATTCAATAATTGGAATTCTTCAGAACATGAGTGCTCAGGACCAGTAGCCCAATCCTTCGTGGTTGGTGAACAGTCCCACATTTTCGTTTTTGAATAACCAAAAATTTGGAAATTGTTTATTTGGGTTGAAATTCTGCGAATCCATATCACACCATTATCTTAAGTCCCTTCGTTTGTGAGGTCACAACTCGACCAGCACTCCCCTATGTCACATTCTCCTCAAATTACAGCTTCACACAGATTATTACATGTAAAAGTACATGCAGTTCGAAGCAACTTGAGGCGGAGTGATCTCCCTGTTCAACGCAACCCATGTACATTACACAAAGAAAGCCTGACATATACTGACAATAGCATTGCACTATAGGCTTTTTCAGAAGTAAATGACCAGGTCCATTTGGGCCACTGTGCTTTAACAACTGGGCCAAATTTCTCCAAAATTTCTTTGGGAACCAAAAGGATTCTTACATTTCAATAACCATAGTCATAAGAGAAATATTTTTCTTGAAAAAAGCCTACATCAAATTTCTGCACTTGAACTAGTATTTCTGCTATTGGCAGTATCAAAACATTCTTTTGTGAAGATTTCATTTTCACTTGGTTAAGAAACAATTTTCGTCTTTCCTTCAAAACCTTAAATACATGTACACCTTCAGACGGAAGCTTATAGCTTGTACCTCTGTTGTCTCACAGAACAGGGCAACTCATTTTTGAAACATGTTGTTTTATAACAATACCAATAATTACATTATCAAACGAGTCATTAACTGTACAGAGACACCCTGGGGTGAGCTAATAAATTAACCACATTCGTGGGGACACATCATATCTACAGGACCAACAATTGCACACTTACAATGTACACCATTAATTCAAATACCTAATCTACACACAATTTGAGAACAAATTTTAAAAATTTCTGCGACTTATTGCCATTCATTAATATTACTCGCTAGGAACATACTCTCGGACGTAGTTTTCTGAAAATTTGATCCAATACAAAATGGGGCAAAATTTCCCCACTTCTCCAAACCTCGCAAATTACGGAAAAATGGTTCATGACCAATCAAATTGGGGAATAAAAGTCACATGATCAGGAAATATCAGCCAACAGACAGTCATATTTTGTCAACGTTGGAGAAGCCAATAGGATTCACAGAAAGATGTCACATGACATAGTTCTTATCCAATGAAATCACTGACTGAAAGTCACATGATGAAAATTCAGCCAATAGTAAAAGGATGATCCCTTCTCGACTATAAAATGTATTCTGGTTCCTGTTTTATGTTCGCAGTTGGGATCATTGCCCGTGGTGACGATGGTATCGAGACAGGACTTTCACGTCTGGGGGACTCCTTCTTGCACAGGTTCAGTGGCTCTTCAATGTGTGGCATTGCTGGCTCCGAGTTTGGTGTTATGGCACGGGAGCTGGAAAGAAAACACATGCATGTTTTAACAAGGGAAAAATCCACATCTCAGATTTATATCAGAGGTAATATATTTTGTCGACTTTTTTAGATTTGGCGATCTGGGGTAAATGAAACAAGAAAGGAGAAGAAAGTGTCATCATGTAATCACTTCAATAACAGTATCAGTCGTTGCGTCAAATGTGGAGCCAACTTTCCTTCCAGTAGGCCCTATGCTGCATAATTACAAAAGATGTCAAAGTTATTCACTCACCATGGATTTGATCTTTCCATTTCAACAGGACAGGATGCGATGGACCGAGGACTCGGTGCAGGATCCCTCAGAGGCGACATCTGGCGCTGCATACTCTCAATTGTCTGGCCGTGCGACGCTTCGGAGTCGAGCATATTTGGCGACTCAGATTTCTGGCTGCGAACCTGGTCCAACTCTTGATCGTTTTGTTTGTGCATCTTGGCAACCGGAACTTGTTGCATCATCCTGAACGGATAGGCCACTGCCGGATATTGTGAAGATATATAGGGATAAAACGGTGGCTGTCCATTCGCGGCCGATGCCTGGTACATTGAAGCCAACAAAGGCGACGGGCCTGAATTTGAGACTTGTTTCTGACCGTTCAAGATGTTACGCATAGTTTGAAATCCTGCTTCTTCAGCATAATTCCTCATGGAACCTTGTTGATTATTTCTGTGTAGATTTTCTGAAGAGTCTGATTTTTGCAACAGTTTGTCTTTAAGATTCGAAACAGCACTTGCATGCACTAGATCTTTTATCGTCTGCGTGTAATTCACTGAATTTAATTGAGTTCTCAGTGCATCAAATTGCTTCTGCGGTGAGATTTTCAACCGCTGCTGTAACTGATTCGTAAATCTTTGATTCAAGTCCTGTTGCGAGTTCAAGTAACTCATGGCACTATGATTCATCGACCTTCCATTCATCTTCGACATGTATACCTCGCGACTTGTTTTGGCAGTATCAGAGTCAACTCCAATAGGGCGTTGCAGCTGTCCCGTCAGAGCGCGGTAATTTTTTGCAAGGCGTTCATTAACCGCTTGCCTCTTTGCCAACAAGTCTTCCTGACTAGTAGTAGAACCGAACGAATCCGACCTCTGGCTCGAACAAACGGACCCAAACGAGTCAGAACGATTACGCACAGCTCGTTGCTTCTCCAATGCCTCAGACATACACCTCTGAAAATCCAATGTGGCTTTATCGAGTTTTGGAAATCCATTAAAGTCAAATCCTTGCTGATATGGATTCACGTCGCGCTGTTCCGGCCGTTCAGATTCAGGTTGTTTCATCGGATAGTTTTCAACCGAGGGAGGTGACTGCGACCGTGTGGTACTGGGAGTAGAAGATGCAGATGCAGATGCACTATGAGATTCTTCACCATTCGACGACAGTATCGAACCGCGGCGTGAATTGTCAAAAACATCCTGCCGTAGACTCTCCTGTTCTGGTGTCATTATTTGTGAGATGACGCCAAACTTTGGTGGCGTTCCAGCGTGGTATAGGTCACTTAACTTCCCAAACTCCTCTTCGGCACTTGTCAAGCGAGGCAACTTTGGTGCAGGCGCTTCTTCATATTCTAATGAACGTTTCCTGAGTGGTAAACATTCTGTAGGAATTGCTTTTGGTTTTTTCTCCATGCATTCTTGCTCGATGATCCCGTTTACATGCTCTTCGAAGCATTTTGGAGATTGTTCGCCCCCGTTTGTTTGTGGTGCTACCTGATTTGCTTCAGAATGAGGAATGTTTATTGAAAGCATCTGATCCATTGGGCAACGGGCGTCCGGCAGGTACGGCATCCGGGCCGTCACGTGCTCGCGTATCAGAGTATCGACACGTAATCCGTTAGTGGTCATCTGACGACTCATATTCGAGACTAGATCCGAACTGATTGGAAACGGTACGGAGTTCTTCGGATATGGATAGGCGGAATTAGCATTCGGTGCCTCCTGCTCCACTGGACTGGCCCGTTTTGAATCTTGCTGAGCATAGTCACGTGGAGGATACTGTGGTACCTTTGGAATATAGCCGTTCGTGGGATTCATAGGTCTATGGGTATCGTCGTCTATCTCTGTTGAATCCATGTAATAGTCTTCATTTTCATTTCTGAAAGAATAACAAATTTTCTGTGAATATTCTGCATCAATAGAGACTTGCGGCAAGTTAAAAATTCATGCCCTTATTTCGCATCACTATCGATTTTACGTATGACATAGTCACACCCTGCGCAATGACGGTAGGTGAAATGAAATTGATTCTTTCATGCAACTTCTGAAATAAGTATCATTTACATGTAAATCAGTGTCCCTGTCAGATATCACGCATTGGGAATATGTAAGATGTGAAAACACCATACCGATCGAATAGTGTGATCATATGGAGGCAAATATTTCTGTTAGTAAACACTCTGCCATCACACATCACAATGAAGAAAATCAATGAACATTGTATCAAGCCCTTCACACTTGGCCTTGGCTTGTTTAGGCAGCACTTGTATTTATACTGCAACATTTCAACAAATATTTACGGGACATATGGCAGCTAACAGCACAGGTGCACATACAATCCACTCTGGGAAGAGACAACAATCGCACTAAATTCCCATCACACCTCTTAAAATCCCACAGGAGAGCTGTTTTACTCCTATGTTTCATATAGGAACAAACACAACACTTACTTGCAGATTGCATTGGTCCCATTCAATGAGATCTTGTCGGGCTGTTGACGTAGATTTACTGGCACCATCGTCATGCCCAGGAGTTTCTCTGAATGTAGCGTATTCAGGGTCCTGAGATCAGGGATCTTCATAAGGAGTTTACCAAACATAGCTGAAGGGGTACAAAACAGAATCATGAGATGCGTTTCCCTCAAAATCTTAAATCTCACTATAGGTGTAAAATGGATTGGAAATGTCTGCCGATGACTTGAGACTTTGAGAAGATTCAATGAGTATTTCCAAAATTTCATTTGGAGAACTTATAAACTTTTCTCGAGGCAAAGAATGAAAATTTGAGTAAAACAACTTACTTGGATCCTCGGGATGATTCTGTAGCATCATGTTCTGCAGACCATGGGTTAGTTTGGCCTGGATCCGCTCCACGTGTTCAGGATTGCGCAATCCTGGCCGATCGGACGCAATGATTACGATGGAAGAGAACAGTGCCACCTCCTCATCTGTCAGACGCAGCTCGTTGAGACGTTCAGCAAAGTCAAACATCGATTCTTGTAGGAAGCCTGCGTTGCTGTTGTCCTGAAAGTAACATTTGGAATTGTGGTTTTGAAGACCTGGTTCGACTGGTATCAACATTCACAAATGGAAAGTTACTTGAAAACTTGCCAAAAGGTATTTCGGAGTACAGGAAACACCTGCTTAGTGAGAGGAACATAGAGTTTTTCATTCAGGACTTGAGATAACACTAGAATGTACCTGCAATTTGAACACCTTGCTTGGTACGATAATATGATATATGATTATTATTAGTTGCAAATGTGATTTTTCACTTACCAACGCTGGCCTTTTGTACAGTTTTCCATTAGAGAAGAGCATAGTGTTGGTCTGTGTGTCAAACATACAAGCCAATCGTAACAGCAGAACTTCAAATGTGCCAGCTTTCAATAACGTGACCTGGTCTTCTTGATTGAGGACCGTGAAACCAGGGATACCCTTGGAGAAGTCGACGATGCTCTGGATGGCGGGCGTGAAGCTATCGGAGAAGTCCTCCCATTTGCTGCCCTCGCCCTCATCGCCTGGGTTAGGGTTCAATGGACAGGCCTGCAAAAATTTTAAAATAGGATTAGACTAGGTGACTTCTATAATCTAAGATGTACATGTATGGCAGCATAGACCAGTTGTTCAAAAGAAGTTAGCGACCAACGAAAATTGATTAAAACTTTAAGAAATTTTTTCATCAAAGTTTTTTTCACCGATGATAGGAAATATAATACCGGATGTAATAAGAGACCAGATTATGATCTAAACAGCTGGGAATAAACAAGAGAATTGTTTATAGAGAAGATGTGTTCTACTCACCCTATGCGCAGGACAATCCACAAACACTGGTTTCTGCCACGCTTTCTTCTGAAACCTCTCAAACTTCTCACGTGTAAATTCACACGTCTGCACATGGGCTTTTATCGTCTGCTGGATAATATTTGTCTCGTTCTGAAGAATCGCGCTGAGGTAGTTGAATTGGGAATTTAAGTTGACTTTCTGCATCTGTTCCATTATTTTTGCTTTCTCCTTCTTTGGGACGCGGCCGAATCGGACAGCGTCCCTGGACATGCCGACGGATATGCATTTCTTTAACCTAAGGGAAAAAGCAACATTTGTGAGAAAATTTGAAATATGGAAATTCAAGGATATCAAATAATTGCCCATGGGGTGCCCATGCAGAACCTATCTCCCCAGAAAATGTTTCAATGGGATGCCTACCTGCAATATTGGCACCTATTCCTGTTCACCCGCATGATATTGCATTGTTGATTTTTGAGGCACGGCCGATATTGAATCTTCTGCTGGATGCTACGTCGGAAGAATCCCTAGAAAACAAAGAATACAAAATCAAATTTTCAGCACAGCAGAACTCAGTGTCGGTACAGATTTTGATTGAAAGAAGGATGGCTCTATATAGAGCTTCCTCAGAAGTTTAGTATGTAATTCTGACCAAATAGTACACTTGACAAAATGGACTCGCTAAAGTTTCCAGAGAGTCTGAATGCTTGGGGTACAATCAAGTTGAGAAGTAAACTCACCTTGCATCCCTCACAGGCATGCACGCCATAATGGAAGCCACTTGCCTTGTCGCCACACACCCGACACAGGACCGTATCACCATCAAATTCTATAAATATAGAACAATCAAAACATAAACAATTTTGTTGGGCTTGATCAAGTATTTCAAGTGCAATTGTGATCAAATGAAAACTGGATTCTGCAAAAAAATGTTTTCATGAATTCATGTTTCCAGCACTTAAATCTTGATAATGGAGTTAGCACCTAGAAACAAACCTCAACACAAAGTCAAGCCCTTTGAAAAAACAGCAACTTAGCAAACTACAACAATGCACAATCCCAATTGGGGTAAGAAATACAGTATTTACCAATAACTTTTTTCGTCAAGAGCAGTCCGTTGTAGGAACAAATCTCAATGAAGTTTGACGACTGAGCAGCCAAGCTGTACTCAGGCAACGAATAGATGTACCTCTCAATTATATTGAGGCCGAGCATCGAATAGTCCATGTTGAACATTTCTGAGGTTTCAAACAGATTTGGAAGTTGACAGGAAAAGTCAAACTCCCAAGAAAACAAAGTGGATCTGAATAAATAGTCCTAATGAATTCGCACGGGCAAAATACCGACCAAGTTGAGGCAATAAGCAACTTGCAGAAAACACTATGAAATAAGATAACTGGGACAAAGAATATGGTCTTGTCTATCCAAATTTCCCCAGAATTTCACGATTTTGAGAAGTTGATCCAAGTCCGACACAATAGCTTAGGAGTTTTGGGAGAGCACAATTTGAGGTTTCTTGGAGATAGCGATGTGCGCACTAACAAAGTCACACTTTATCTGGTTATAAAGACAGTATGCTCGGATTTTAATCAACCACAAGATAGAGACAAATGGAATGAGAGAATCAGGACCGAAGAACATGACATGTGTCATCGGGCTAGCCAATCAGAATTGAGAACAACTGAAGACGCAATCGTAAAATTAGCTTAGTCGGTTGGCGGAGCTTGGTAGTTCTCTTTGGTTGGCTGCAAATGGTGAGTCGTTGGATTGATGAATTATGGTAAATAGTCAGTGGTACTGACCAATGCGCTGGTGACTGAGCCAGTGGCCGCAATGATAATTTACAGTTTACCTATTGACACTTCTTAATCAAAATAGATTTCCACATGCTCAATGAGTAAAAACGTGGACTCATATATGTTTTTAACTTTAAAAGGAAGTAGGGCACTTTAACTTCCAAACAAAGTGAACACATCCTTGCCTTCTGGTCGTGACTTTGTCCCCAGAGTCAGAAGACCAATTCGGGATGTTGGGGTCAACTCAGCATTTTTTGAATGAATTGAGAACAGGGACTATCATTTTCACTACAACTTTGTAGAATATTTGCAAGGCTGGAAAAGAATCATCTAAATGTTGATTTGTCTGACTCTCATAAAGTGTCAACCACTATGTACAATGTACTCAAAATTTTGTTCATAATATTTTAACATACAAATGCTGTGATAATCAGACTCCCAGCTCACAAGACCAACATCACAAAACCAGCACGTCAGAACCACAAAGACGTCTGTCCCACCAACCACAAACAGACCCCCTAATGAGGCCCTGTCTCGAAATGACAGCACAACCCTCATTATCTGATCAACGTCACAACAAGTTTACGGCATCTGTCAACATCTAGGATATCATAAGAGGACAATATTAGCAAGATAAAGTTCGCAAACTTACAAATCTTGGAGGGATCTGACAGCGGAAACGTCTGCCTTTAATCTGGCTTAGTGAGGCTCTTTGTTTTCGAGCATTCCGGCATCAGGCCGATGGCATGCTAGCATCATCTCTCTTACGAAGCTAATGAACAAGGTAACAAGACTCGTTCCTCGCTCTCGATGAGCGCTTATATGTCGCTAATAGCCAAATGTCGTCCATCGTACTAATAAAGTGACGTTGAATTATTTGTTCTTAAGGCGCTTTAACAGGAGGAATCTAATGACAGAGAGAAGCTGGCCGAGTCCTGTCAGATAACTGAGTGAAGTTCACGGATTTATAGGCTTTGAGTTTGTGACCGAGAGCCAGAATGGTACATGAAGGCTGATTATGACTTGGTGATTTGATACACTGAAAACTGAGAGTACCCATGAGCTAAATCGATGAATCACAACAAAGAATAAAAAGAAAGGTCCTGTGGCTGTGCTTAACAAATTCAACTACATGTGTATTGATATTGATTCTTAGAATGTTTTTTTTTAGGATGGCAAACCAACAGTAAAATTTCAAGAGCTCAACTCATGGACCAAAATGTCTATCATCTCGGCTTCAATCGTTAGCACTCCTCTCTTGTTGAGTACACATTTTCATGTGTTGGGCAACCACTCAAATGGGTATCATAGTCTATTTATAAGTAATTTTCTCTTTTCTTAAAATTTCCCTTGTTTCCAAAGCGGCCACTATTGCTGCATGATTAGCATGAATAACATTTCCTCTGATGCTTGTCATGCCACCTGCCCGTGGGGTGTAAAACCAAACCACCAATTACTGATTGAAAATCCGAGTCATGTGGTTTCGGATCGGTAGACAAAAGACGGGTCTCTGTGACAGTCTTCCACGCCTGTAGCTATGCGGTAGCAATATTGGCAGTATACGCTTCAAAGTTGGAAAATATCTAATTGCGACAACATCTGATTTTGCCTTTTGACTTTTTCTTCAGTTTATATTACCGTTTGAGGTTAGAATTTCACAAGTTTAGGCCTTGTGGTCACAAAAGATACCACTTTGAACAAGTTCAAATCAATTTGGTAACCAGACAATAAGGTTCTGGTGTTTTTTTACAAGTTCATTAACAAAAACATTGTTTCGTACATCAAGTTTTCCTGCGTTTTCTCAATTTGATTTTTTTTTCAAAATTTCATTGGATATTCCATGACTTTGGCATTTCCTCCTGATCCTCTTCAGTTTCTGACAAAATTTTTAGGGATATTCTGAAAATTGTGTACAATGACACCACCTTTTGTCAAAATTCGGTACCTGTGTTAAAGATGTATTGCTTCCACATTTTTAGTCTTTATCTATGACTACTGCATAGTTCCTCCAGATAAAACCAGATGGCAATACCATTTGAGTGAGTTGAACCAAGCTATAATGTCCTATAATGTTCTTGCAGCTGACATTTAAAGTGCCACACGGAGTTGCAGTTGCTCAAGGTGGTACAATACGATATCGTCCGCAAAGTACTTTTCGGGGTATTAGATGATATCAAGTGTTTGGAGAGCACACAAATGCACCACTTCCAAAACCAAACTAAATATTACACAAACAGACTTTTAAATTATTCGTACTTTAGCTGTGAATGTGACTGTCTGACATTTTGGCTGGCAACACAACAATACAACAATAGTGCAACAATTCCTGAGAGCAGACAGCACTTCTTTTTTCTCCTCTTTCTTTCAGCGATCTGGCACTTTAAACTAGGCGACTGCAGTTATTTAGACCCAAAATAAGAGTGTGGGAGAACCTCTAAAAATAATCACAAAAACACACAAATTTCAACAAAATGACCTATTATCGAATATCGGTGAATATATGAAGGAAAACTAATTAACTATACATAGATGTCATATTTGCATATACTTTAGTTTTACCAATCTAAGACAGGTTCTGAATATCAAAGCTTTTCAATGCTATTCAATAATATGTTCAGTTTGTTTCGACACGGGTTGGTGACACCAAGGTCTGATGGTAATGACGTCATGACCTACTTAGCATTTGGTTTGATTTTCATAGAGAAGTAAATTACCCATCGGTCTTAGATCTGTGAACGAGAGTATAATCCGCCAAGGTTAACAAACAACTTGGCTCAGTTAACAAACAAGTTGGCTCGGTAAACAATGTCTGACCTTTTGAAAACCTTTTCTGTCGGCCAAAAGGGAAAATGTCTGGAAATGGACTCCAAAAACATTCCAGAAGAGAGGCTTGAAGTGGAACACCGAGCAACACAAATCTAAAAAAACAAAACTTCGTCTAACTTTTTTAAGAGCCAAATCTCTCGACAACATAATCAATTTTTCTCCCTCAAACAAATGGTATGTCTAAAATATGGAATTCGTGATGTTTGCAGTGTTATAACACCAACAATATAGGGTGTTTTCGTGTTTGCGAATGATGATGAAGTACCCAGCAAGGTTATTCTGAAAACAAAACACTTGAACAGGTGTGTCAATTGTGGCAGAGCCAACAAGTCCCTAAACAGATGGCATGCACTTGTGGACAGCTGAAGCCTATTTACTGCTCATTGGCTGATCAATTCTGAATTTGGTTACTGACTACTGTTAACTATACTCCTCTAGTTTGGCAGTTTTGCTACATTTAACATGATGAGGATGCAATGTTTAAAATGGGACAAAATAGAACTGATCCAGTGAACAACATCATTCTGATATTCTCCCCATTTGCGAAACCAATTCAAAGATTGCAAGAGAATATTTCCATGAAAATTTAGGGCCACGATGGAGTAACACTCATTTACAGTGACTGACTAGGTAACCGACAAAATAGACCACGATAATGGTTTCAAATATCCTGCCCATGACACCTGTGTTGGCATAAGCATAATTCCAGGTTGAATCAACCTGGTTCACTCCTCATAATCAAGGTCAGACAATGGTTTTGGCGTAAACAAATTATTCAATTCGTTTTTTGGGTCAGGCCGATATTTCTGGCATAAACTTGGCTTTTATTCAAGTCATTCTATATATATATGTGTAATAAGCTTTCATAAAAGTATTAAGAGAATATCCGGTTCACAACTGTGCACTGCGGGCATGTGAACAACAAGGATGCTGGGAGACAAATTCCACATATGTAGAGCGTTGTGATGGAAGAAGTAAACCAATCTATCAGGATATTGTAAAGTAATACACTATTCGTGTTCAGTTAGTTTACTCACGGCTCAGGTGAATAGAAATTCTCTATGCTGAAGTGCAATTATATTATATAATGCATGCAAATTAGCTGAAACTTGGTATTTGTAACTTTTTTATAGTTCAATTACAAATTACAAATCTTTATCGACCACATATGCCTTTAAAGGCTCTACTTTGTTTTCAACAACTTTCGTAGGTCAAAGTGACGTCATATTGATTTAAGGCTTGTTATGATCTATCCACTACAGGTTACAACTTTCACAAACAATAGGATCAATCTCACTCTGCTGGTAGAGTTACAAAGAATGAAAGATATATAGCCCATTTGGGCCAACTAAGGATGAATCAGATCAAGTCAAGTAAACATGTTTTCAGGTCGGGCAATGTCGGTTGCTGCAAAGATTTCCCAAAATAGTTCAGAGGATGTGAAAAAATACCCATAAATAGCATCAGCAGACGTTTGGACCAGGATGTTAGGAGATTGACACACTAAATGCTAATAGTAGGTCCAATCAATTTTTATCTCTGCAAAATCAGAGGACTTTGAATCAGCAACCCAATCGGCAGAGTCTGGAACAACATTCCAGATACTGGACACAAAATCCTGATATTCTGTTCATGAACTTCTGCTAACCACGACCTTGATTCAAGGTTCTCCAAGGAGAATAACATTCATCACTCTCATAAAAGAATTTATCGAGATTTCCTTTTGTCACCTTCTGATTATTTTAAAAAGGCCCTTGCAACTTGTCGGGAATCCTTGTAAGACCTTGAGGTTTCGATTAAATATGTGTTATTGAGTTAACAAGGTGTGAAGAAACATTGGAGGTGACAACACCCCCAAGTTTCCTTTAGAAAACTGGATAATTTTTTCTGTTTAACGCCAGATGTTCGATACAGGGTTCATACGTTCAGTAGGCCAGTGTAATCTCCATCAACGGAAACAAACATCAAAGATATTCAACGCAGGAGATTTTCCAGAAGATTGATCACAATTACTCGAATTGAAGTAGAATTTTCTGGTTCTTGTCACCATGTACCCCACCGAATTTCGAGCCTGCACTAGAACAATTTATCACTGAACTTTTTTACCCAAACACGGTGAGAAATGAACATTTTCACTAATTACTTGTCTTTACTTATTCTTGGTAATATTCAATAGCAAAAGATGTGGATATAGATCGTTACAAAAAATCATCCTTGATTTCACTGGTCCAGAACTGGGTGTTCCCCGTCCCCTTGACTGACCAGACCAAGTGCCCACATTGTTGTGTCCACCTTTGTCCGTAAGTTGCCTACGGTGACCCTTGGCCCAAGAGAGTTCAGCCGGGCAATGGGTCACGATTTGAGAGGACACACCCGGAATAGATCAACAATCACTCTGCCAACAAGGGGTCGGAACTTTGCCAAAGGGTGGGGCGATTTTCAAACATGGTTGCCCGAGACATCATCAGTTACAATAGTAGCGTCAGGACTTAAATGCCAGCGATACTGCTTACGCCTACCGAACAACTAGGCCATGGTCACGATCATCATAAAAACATTGTACAAACATACTGTGTCAACCAACGGAAAAAAGGTGGTAGAGAGATGTCTTTTCCACGTTACATTTTTAAACCCACCCCCACTGCAGCTTATATTTGTAGCAAATCTATCGAATTATGATAGCTCAACAAATGGCAAAACGAAAATCACATAAAGATTCCAGTTGTCAAACTGAACCCTTGCACCCCTCAACTCATATAACCTCATCATTAAACCGAAGGTCACCTGACCAGTGTGTCAGGCAAATATAGAACACTGCCATGACCTGCTGCAAAAGTTCATCTGATTCACCGCTGTTTACGAGGTCAATTCTAAGAAGCATTCGCTGCTCGCAAGCAGAATAACAAGCTGCTATATTTATAGGCAGAAAATAGGCCAGGGAATTTATTGATCTGTGTAGCCTGTTGTGTTTTCTGTATAATATCTACCAGTATCGGTTGGTCTAATTTTAGAATATATCTCATCCTGGAGTGGAATTTGGTTGAGTGATTTACAATACATCAGCTCCAAAAGTTCAAAAATTCTGCCCACTTTTCCTTCTGAAATATTATTGAAATTTAAATTAAATTGGATTCCATCCTTATATATTTCTGCTACCTTCCATATAATTTATGACAATGACATGCCAAAACAACTGTTTTTAACAAGAGGCCCTAATGACTGTCACTCAGCTGATATGAATGAGTTTCAATTTCCCCAAAAATGTGTAATTTCTAAAAGTAAAAAGGCTCATTACACTTCATCAATGAAGTAACAGATGGCATCAGGAACCAAGACTATAGTGTAGTATCCAGGTTCTTTTTTTAGCAACCAGTTACTTAGAACTAACTACATACCGGTACCTAATGCTAGATATAAGTCACCTAAAACCATGAACTAGTTTTCCACAATCAATGAGAGTTCAAATAACAGCTGGTACCTTTTGGTAAAATAGCATGCAGAGTCAGACTCAGAGATAGCTAGACCAGTCTAATCAGTGGGGCTGCAAATGTATAGCTGACATTTGAGGTAATTTGAGGTATTTCGAGTATCACTCCCTCGCTGGTCCATCACATTCACAACTCTCCAACCTTCAAGCCGAGAGAACAAATTTAAGTCAAAAAGTGTCTTGTTCGAAGCACAAATGCTCTGAGAAATATTTAGTGACAACCACTTGTAAGTTTTGCATGTATCGGAAAGCGCCATTGCATGCGCAAAGAAAATCGTCAGCGCATGCATCCAGTGAAAGTATATTGATCGCATCCCTGTTGAATTCGATGACTCACATCGTTTCTTTCAAATGCAAGGGAATGCTGTGTGTCATCGAAACACCTGGTGACTGTGCACACTGTCGATTTCAGGGACAGCGAGGAAGGGCTCCGTCGGATCACAGGAGCTGCTGATGCAAGGGATGGAGCCGCCAGACGATGAGTCATCGGGCTAGTCATCATTGTCAGTTTCATCAAGCCCCAAGGACAACATTTCTGAGAATTGATTTTTTTTTATGCGCGATTCGAATTGCCTTTCTTGGCGATGTGTACACAACTTTCGGGATTAACCCTGCAACCCTCACATTCAGCATGGGTATGGAGGGGATGCTTTTATGACTGTAGTTGGAGTTGCTGCATCTAATCAACAGAATCAACAGAATTGTGGTCTCCAGATCTATAGCAGTTTACCCCCCCCCCCCCCCCCAGAAAATCAATATCGCAAACATAAAATTAACTGCGGTCATTATTAACATCAATTAACTAAATACAGCAAACAGCCAACAAGGGTTAACCTAGATGTCCTTGAACATGCATTATGCCATACACGGGATTCACCCAGAATGCCCTTACCATACTCATGAAAGGATCAATACCAGTGACTCACCGTGTAACGCATGCAACAGCGCACGCGCTCAACCGCCAACATATAATACATGTAGCTTTGAGCAACTGGTACTTCGCATGCTTCTGAGTGAGATCCAGGAATGGCGAACAACGAGGCTGGCATCATCGTTAGGTCACCAAAGTGCATTGACATTGGCAGCGGAAAAAAAAGTTCACTTTGTATAGTTTGTAGTTTGAGCAACTGTCTGTGTCACTCGGCTGGTCTCAATGAGTCAATGCTATTGCGAAGGAGGTGCAAATTATGTAGCCTAAAACTTAGGTCACTGATGAAGCCAGTGGCAATCTTTGGGGGTGGGGGGGGGGGGTTAGTGACACTTTGTATAACCTTTGGTTTGTATCTCGAGAATCGGGCATTCTGCTGGTCTGCACAGAATGGTATGAGGGCTAGGACAAGGAAATAGCATCGGCAGAGGCCATTACGGCAGAGGCCATTACGTATGTTTAGAATGGAGAAAAACAAGTTTTCAGCCGATCTATAATAACATTTGCTTTACACAACTTGTAACAATTGCCTTATTGATTATTGACTACAGATGCGCCACAATGGCACTTATTTGGAGTACAATACAAACCCTGAGCTTCAGGGCTTTTTCATATCTATTGCCATCTCCATAATAAGCAGGGATTGGCATAGGTCTTTGACCTATATAAAGGTCTAGTCAGGTTGCATCCCTAAGCCACAAATTTTCAGCAATGAGCTATCCAAAACAGCAAACTTTGTAAATTTTGCATGACCAGCACTTTAGTTTTATAGCCTACTTTTCACATTATTACCATCCGAGTAAATGTACTTGCTGATTTTCCGGTTAGATTCGGCCAAATGAACATGTGGACAATAGGCATGATAGGGCTTGCATTGGGTTCCATTCAGAAACTTGCGCATGATTGAGACTTGATGTATCAACTGCTTGGTCCCGACTGAGGTGCAGGAAGGGCATTGTATAGCTCCCACAAACTAGAAATAGCCTACCTTGGGTTAAACCCTAAAACAGGTCAAACATCTTCTCCCAGTATACCCAACTAACCCGATTAGTTTACAAAATATATTCACTGTAGGATATTGGATAGACTACATGTAAATGAAGGAGAAATCGTTCAAGAAACTCTCAGATGGATGGAATCCAGGAGAAGAGAGAGCGCTTACTGGGTGACTTAGTTTCCAGAGAATTCCTAGAAAGCTAAAAATACCCTGGCAAAAGCTCCTGGCTGGTACAATGACGGGAAAAGCTCAGTTTAATTAAGTATAACCCTAATGTACTCGTTCTGCGGGATAAATACACTGTCTATGAATAGCCGTCTAGCTTTTTACAAATGAGACAGCCTGACCTTATCGAACTACAAAGAAACCTCCCTGCATGTAAGGGACACCTACATGAATGTAAAAAGGACAGTCAATTTCACCGAGCTGATGAACCTCTTGGTAAATATTGTCGACATTGATGAAGAAATTTTCAAGAAACGACAACAGAAGACCGAAACAGACTGACTCACTTTTAAAAACACGAAAGTCATCAACATAAACACCTAAGTCATCAAACTTTAACATGAAAACAACATTTTATTTTAAGTCACTACAATTTACTATTCTAAAACCAGCCGAGATAAAAACAGTAACCAGTCTACGCTAAAGAATATTTTCATGCTTCCAAATAAAAATAAATTGACGGCATTGACCAACAACAATAAAAATAAGCGAGTTGTTTTCCACGAGAGGAGGAACACGTCATTCTGGCATCGATCGCGGATATGCTCACGCTGGCTAGGGCTGCAGAGTACATTGACACAGAACTGGATACGAGCCAATTCTACCCAATAGCAAGCGTCATGTACTAGCGTAGCTAGCGAATGTAGATCACTGAGCTACTAGCGCTAGCATGCAGCAGTTAAAAGTACATTTTCAATAGTGGACTTTTTATGGGGTATGAGCCATGCAATTGATTTTTCATGTATGATGTCTGCTACTGATTTCCGACTTCTTTTACAAAAATATCAGACAAAACGATACAATTTCCAGAAGCATCCCTCGATACAGTAGAGGTGAACCGAATCATGTTTCCAATAGTACATTGTATATTATACTTCCAATTTATATGTGGTCGATTTCATGTACTTCAACAATTTCAGAGCGGTACAGCGGTGTAGTAGGCCTTTGGCAACTGGAATCAAAACAACGGCATTGCACTGGAAAGCTGGCAACGTCAATGAATGTGCCCCCCCCCCCCCCGTGCACCTTCAATAACTAACTAGAGTAGGGATGGGACATAAAGCGCTTTGAAAAAGAAAATTGTGTAAGCCATGTCAAAAAGTGCACCAATGGCACTGGGACTGGCAGCAAGTGACAGCCTACATTTCTAAACAAGGCAAATTTCAAAACCAATTGAATGCTGTTGCTGTAATAATCAGAGCAATCGACCTGCATGACCTTTATAACCAAGTATCCAAACCTAAATTACATGTAAAATATGTTAAATAATACCGTATATAGGCCACCATAAATAGACCCAAAAAAATGTGTTTACGGAATATCGAAATTGTCATTTGCTCTTGGCCCACTTAAAATATAGGTCACTGGTCTGTGGCCGTGACAGTTCATTGGAATGAGGCCAGACAACACTTGCATATCATTCATGTTCCTTTTTTTGTCTGTGCCTGACAAGAAGTTTTATGGCCCCACACAAAAACACACAATGAAAAATATCGATGCGTGACATAATCAACTCTGGACTGGTGTTATCCGAATTTTTGCTCGTTTTAAACCAACTGTACCTGAAATTTTGGTGAAGCTATTAATTTCCTGTTTGAAAAAGAACTTAAAATCATGTCATGGTAAACGCCTGTTCCCCGTAGGCGTAGGAAAGGTGATACATGTATCAAAGTGACCAATCTACTTATTTTCAAAAACTTATTTTTGATAGCAATCCTGCCACGCCAACCTCACTTCCAAAAATCACGACTCGACTGGGCCTTTAAACTTTTCAGTGTTACCATACCTTCAAACGGGGGCTGTCGGCTTTAACTGACCGGTCACGGTGTACATTGGGCATTATACATGTAGATGTAGGCCCCTACATTGAAGATGAACTTTTCGAGACAATGGAATGTTATACTTCACGAATGAAATCTGAACGTATGCACAATAAAATTTAACTCACCTAAAGACTCAATATCTATAGGGGCTGTTCTTGTTTTCCCCGGCATGATTGGATGATCCATTGGATTAAAATTGGGAGAAATATTCGAGTTCTGCGAACTAGAGCCAGCCAATCGCCATCCGCCCAACAGCTGATCACCAATCCGAGATCGGTCGGAGGTAGTTCGGAAAAATCACAATATATAAGTGAAAATCTGTCCAAATGTGTAATAAAGCCACATAAAATTGTTCAGTAAGTCCAAGAGATCATTCCCTGTGAATTCTATGTGCAGGTTTCGTGTATTATCGCTCAAAACTGCCAATCTTCGATGCACCCGGCGCGAACTGTTTTTCACTTCTCCGCTGACACACTCGGAATCAATGCCATGACCTAGTTCTTCCAGATAGGTTCAGAATGTGGTCGCTCGCAGCGCCATCTGCGAGCTAACCTAATCACAGGGATTTGATAAATGTTGTATAATATTGGCCTCCATTAGCATATGACATCCTGACATAATCACAGTAGTTTTCAATGTATTCCACATGTCGTTGATTTTTCTGTATATGACGTAGGAGAAAAAAGGCTGATATCAGGATGAATTCTCCAATTTTGTGTATATTGTACCATTTTGTGATAAAGAGATCCCATCCACAATGATCCTAAATTACATCATTTGTATGAGCAGACAAATGCATTTAGAGGCCTATTTAAGAACACAAATGTGACCCGCTCTACCAAAACTAGGCGCTTGTCGCATCTGAACTCGACAGGTTGATACAGACTTGTTGTTCATTTCCCTATCGTAGACCTTTTGTGAAATGTGACCAAATCAGTTTGTAATAGATTTCACAAAAGGTCTACAATAGGGAAATGAACAACAAGTCCGTATCAACCTGTTGAGTTCAGATGCGACAAGCGCCTAGTTTTGGAGAGCGAGTCACAAATATTATGCAGCGATGCTATGGGGTCCCGCGGTGTAACATCTGTGGTTGTTCCCCATGTTTCAGTGTTTCCAAACAATAGGCAGCTAGAGAGACCATGACTTTTCAATAGGGGGGATACACAGAAAAACTCGTCAATCTATTTTTGAGCGTTCCCAAACAATGAGGGGTAACACTCAAAAACAGAAACACTCAAAAACATTACACCGGTTTCACATTTTATAATTGAAGACACGTGGGCAAAAAATCAGTGGGAAAGAAATTTTCATTTGGGTGAAATGTTGATAGGCCTACTGTTGTTTCAAACCAAACAAATAACATAACAAGCGTTTTGATTAAGTGGCAGTGTCCCAAGGCAATTATAGACTTACTCCAAGGCATTTTTGGAAGTCGATATCATGTGATTTGACGTGATATGATATCATGTAGGCTGGCGGTCAACCTTTAGATAAATCATTCATGAAAGCAAACATCAATAAGGGCATTTCCTCCAAGACAGCGGGAAATATAAATAGGGCGGGGCCCGTTCATTCTCTTTCTTCATTTTGAATAAATGCCAAAGTGACATGGGAAAGTCTGTGGTGTCAAGTTGTTAAGTGAGGGAAAAGAGCGCTGAACATAACTTTCGGACCTGTGATATGCATGTACCTGTGATATAGACCAGGGGCTGCAAGGTATTAAAACAATTTTTGGGCACATGAAATACGTCCTTTATGAGCGTTTTTGTGAAAATTTTCACAAATCGTGCTGGAAGGCAGGGAAAAGTCTTAGCAGATCTAGATTTAGATTTCAATTTCGATTTTTATATTCTTATTTTAATTTTTTTTCACGAGACCGGCAAAGCCTTAACCCAACGTGCGCTTACCGACAAACTAGTCTACTAGGTCCTCTCAATTATCTTCCAATCAAAATCGGCGGGGGGGAATAATAACGAAATTGACTTTCAGGGAACCCCAGACTCAGACCTTATCAAAATCATACCCGGGCCATTAATTGTTAGTGGCACGAGTTTCCAATCTTCATGATACCGATATCCTATTCCCCTATCCTGTTATATTTCTGAGGCAACAACAACACTGACCTGACTTTACCCCGCATGCAGAGGTGAAAAGTCCACGTACCACCCAGCTTGCAATGACCAGTGCATCCAGTTGCCTGTGACCAAAGGCGATTGGCCCATATTCCGAGAGACATTGAATGAACGAAAATGGGCGACCTAAATTACTCGATGTAAACAACTATTCAAGTACTCGCAGACGGGTACTTCTATATCGATTGCCTGCTCGGTTTCTCGTAAACAACTTTCCGATAAAATGGCCGGGTTTTCAAAGAATGAGATATACGTGGGGAATTGGCTTTAACATTATACAGTACAATTAGGGCAGATCTAGTATAATACAGATCAATTGGGACGATATTTATAACGCACCCCCGCATAAAAAGCCAAGTAACAACGATAAAAATATATCATTTGAACTTCGTTTTAACAGGATATGGTGAGGTTCAAGACTGTTATGTTCTACCGAAATATTTCTGAAACAACAACGAAAGCAGGCCCATTTCAGACTCACTCATCACAGAAGGGTATTTCCAAGGGTTTGGTCTCGAGAAAAACCTTTAACCCAAAGTAAAGCATTATATGTTGCCGCAACATCACCCGCCCACCACGCGTGATCGTTTAGCCGATGCTTATCTTTGCGAAACTTCTCTAAGTGAATTTCGTGATTCACCCGAGTGAAGTAACTTTAGGCCCCTCCGTAAAAAAATTATTTTTAAAATATGAATGATTATGTAGGCCAAGTAAAGATTTTCTCGGAGAGGAGTTAGCTTGGCAATTTTTTATTGTGTTAGTTTAATTTAGAATGATAGTGACTCCGCCCTACAGTTCATATTTTCTCATTTTTCTGCAGAGAAAAAAATGAAATCGCTCACCAATCTCCATGGTATGAATCATTATTGACCCACTGAACCTTGCTCGCTCCCGGATTTTGTAAGCCTTTGTAGAACTGTGACACAATTTCCTTCACTCATACAGCCGACGCGTCACCACGCAGTGATCGGGTCGAGTAATTTTTCCCTGGCATTTCACACATAGAAGGGGAAGCCGAGGATCCCCGATATTTTAATCATCTGTAATTGCTCCATACTCCCTTCTCCATTACACTTCGGACGCAGGTTAACCCTAATCTCTTAAAATAGAAAGAGCAGTGAAATTCGCCAGTGATCGCTCTTTCAGACAAGAAGATATTCCCCCCCCCCCCCCCCCCGCCCAGTAAGTATGAAATAATTGCAATGTTTGCAGGTGTCCTGAAAATAATAAACGCACTGAAAAAGACCACCAGAATGAAAAGAATTTCATATTGTAGACATTAGTTGTTGTTTTTCAGTCTTTCGTGCTTTTCGCTCTTTCAGAATAACTCGTGAATTTCACTCTAATATTTTTTTTGAGAGAGTACACTCTAATCTACGAAAAAGAACGAACTTGTCTAAACCGATGAATGACAAAATAATACGTCATGTTATACATTCGCCGTGCTAGTCGCTACAAACCACGCCGAGGACCCGTAAAATCGATATGCTGCCTCAATATTCGCCTGAGCAGTGCGTCACGTCTGGCCTATTATATCAACGTCTAACCTAAATGCGAAAACATTTCTTGGAAAAAAGGGTGTTATTTTATGACACTCTGCCCCTCTGCTGACCGACTTTTTCTGAAGCAATTTACACTGGTATGTTTACTAGACAAATGTGTTTTTATAAGCAGTGGAATAGAACTTATAGAGTTCAAGAACGAAATGTTGAAGATGAGGTTTTTAAAGCTTCTTTTCTTATTCATGGGATGGTACCATGATGACCACTGCCGAAGCGCCAAAAAACGTCCCGACCCAAGTTTTGAGGTTACATTTTGGAAAAATAATTCTTTACACTCTTGACACACTATTCAACTGTTAGGCCCGTTTAATTTATGCCCCGTCGTAGTAGGATAGGAATGTGGAACAGACACAAACATCCACATGACCCAGATTCTATTCTTTTAATCAATACGGTTTTGTCATGCATATATCTAGGCCAACAAAACAACTTAAAAACTAGGCCATGGTACACAATATGGAACGAGCCGGCCCAATGTGACCTTCCGGTTTACGAATGCCAGCCGGTAATCTTGTTCGTAAATGTCGTATCTTTTTTTCACTTGTACGTCATCTAAAGCCACCGGTGTACAAGGATGATCATCCGACATGTTGTTGGCTTGTTGGAGAGGTACCGGATAACAACGCCGTTAGACCTCCATCTCAGCCAATTTAACCCAATTTCAACCGTAATAACAAAAGGAACAGTGATTTCTCGGAAATCTCTGCGCCGCCCGCCCCACAAGAAGGACCTTGGGAAACTGCATAAATAGATGAATTCTGGGTCATGAGAAAATATTTCCTTTATTCTGTCTGGAACGAAAGTAGGTCTGCCGTCTGCAACCACTCCCCTCTCCACAACTCAAAGAAGGGCAAATATGAGAATGTCACATGACCATTGTCTGTTTTTTTCTTTGTTCCCTTTAGCCTACTTTCAGTTTGTTTACAACACACTGGTCCAACGCGTTTTCAGAAGTGCTTGTCGTGCGCCATCCTCGAATACCGGGTTACGCCGTTCGGAATTCGTTCACATCTATACTCTTGGTCGAACTCTATCATTTCCAACGCCAATAGTCAGTCAAAATGCATGCTCGCGCGTTATCTGTACACAATTTTGTGTGTGTATCAATGTTCCCGATCGCTACCTGTTAATTTAGCGTATGAGGACTCAGTTTGTCATGATAATACATACTGCTTGGTTGGCATATTGTTTCATCATCGCAAATCTGCCAAAAGACGGTAAATTTTCTCTGCTGCCGGCATATTACGGCAGTGGCGTGTGTCATTTAATGGAAACGATCACCAGAGTGAATCTAGAACAAACGACAACGTGTTAATTGACCTTGGGATTTGTCATACCGCCTTGACCTTGACGTAACCCACAAATCGACAACGAAAAATATTTTCTAGAGATGCCCGCGGCGTGCACCCTTGTTGGTAAACATGCGGCCGGAAATATTTGTGTTATCTTCTCTGGATGTTGTCCGTAATTCATTCCGGTTCACGCTTTAACCGGGCACGAACTCCCAATGAACCCATGCCAAGGTCACCAGTATTACAAGCTATTCAGGGAGATATTTACCAGTAGTAAGCCGTAACACTAACCTAGCGTTCAGGGGTCGCGGGGAATTATATTATGTGAGAAGAATTGTTGATATATGGATCATGAATATAATGGCATATATCATAATGAAAGGAGTGGCAAACTATATCATAGATATGTCAAGGGCAAAATTCCGGATTCTCTTTAATATGGGGGTCTGGTCAGGCGAGGTTGCTATCGGTAACGCGCTTGTCTTCCGAATAAGCTTGTCCTTCAGCTCAGGCAGGTGCATGGGGTGTCCATTGGTTGAGCCATGCATGCCATGGACGCCCATGGCGAACTCAGCTGGCGTTGGTGGGTCAAACATAGGTTTCATCTAGTTAATTATTACACACAAGGACGTCTGGCTATTTTATAAAATCACTTGTTGCATGACATTGCCCTATAAAATCAATGGTCGATTGACGACAGACGTCGAGTTTATACTTTGTATATATAAGAATAGTATAGAAGACGATCTACGATTTACGTTTACATGAACGCCACTGACCATTACTTCGTACTTCGTCGTCGTACGGATTACTAGACCTGCCTAAGAAGGCGCACACTTGGCCACGAGGTACAATCGCTGTAAGGTTTGATCATTCACCTGACGAACGCCGTGTGGGCCATACCGTTCTCAATAAATTAACTGATGAAACGGGCACTAATTTTAGAAAATGACTAGATTACGTGTGCATATCTAATAAAAATGATCATTCGCGCTTTCAAAACAACAGGCGTATTTTCGCGGATTTATATGTCATCAGAATGATTTCTCCATCAGTTAGTTAGTATTAAAGCCGATTGCACCAGCAAACCGTTGCCATGGAAAGTCAAGGCTGCGTGTCTTGAAATACATGTAGGCGACCAATCACCAGACCAAGCGCTCATTCAAGAACAGCGAAAGCAACACAGTCCTCATTTCAGAAACCACAGCGAAAATTGGCGATGCGTGCGTGTCAGCGCAACCTCACAGACCTGCCGCGGGATTGAGTCCTTGACTGCGTTCAGAAAGGTGGGCATTGTCTTTGCTATAAATAATATGTTTGCCTTGTTTGTGTCAGCAGTCATTGTCCCGACATGACCTTCCTTCAACATCATTATAGCTGTTTATAAGAAGACTCGGTCTATAATCAGAATGAGACTCATTACATCACGACTAACGCGCTCGAAAATGTCAGAGGAGGAAAATCCCAGCAAAATGACAAAATTGCAAAGGCGTTTAAAACATTATAGAAATCAACTATATAATAGGTTTTGAATAGAAGAACTCAATGAAAATATGAACACAGCGTAACACAGAACACAAAATAAAGCGAACACAAAAACGAACTCGGTGGTTAGCAAGCCAAGTGAGAAAAATGTCGGTCATTATACGCCGAAGTTTTACCAATAGAACAGTTTCTTTTATTAAAGAAATTTATTGCGCAGCTCCCTCGTTTTGCCAACCTTGGTGGTTGACTTGTATATCAAATTGCCTTTCATGCAAATGTGGGTAAGCTTGGTGCAAACCTCTTGAGGACCATCAACTGATCACGAGGGCTTTGGATCAGCATCATGAATTCCAATGACGATTCCATGATGTGACAGTTTTGGTGAAATTGGTGTTGATATGTATGCAGTTTATCAGTACTCCTATAATTCAGTCCATTTCGTTATCCTATGGCCATCCTTCCTCGATGCCGGGCGACAGGGCGAGTCCGGAGTGTATTTATCAGCAGCACCTTATCTTCCTCAATAATGGACCGATGGGCAAATATATCGGTAAGTCTTGGCCGGTCAGAGAGGGGCCGAGTGGAAACATCAGCGCCTGTCACCTCCGAGGTCCCAACTTTCATCTGGTGCAGAATCCACATGACAAAGGGTGGCTTCAGTGCAAGTCTCTTGAAGATTGGCAAATTACAGAGTGATACGCCGCTTCATATCTGCGGATACATGGGTGCAAACTCCTTCAAGAGTTGCAAGAGAATATACCACGGAGTTATCGATAGGAACTGCATGGTTGGACTGACTGACTTCGTATAAATTTGTGAAGCGAGATGGGCTGACTTCATTTCATCACTTCATCACATCAAGCCTTTATAAATACAATCCCCATCTTAATTAAACAAGAAGCCATTGGAGCTCGTTAAAGGGACTTTGCAATCTCGGAGCCTTGTGTATCAAGATGCTTTATCGCCACAGTGATTGACCCTCCCAACCTTTTTCAGTATACATGGTGTTTAAAATCAACGGGTACCGAGCTCCTGGGTGTCATTCGAATCCCACCTTATCTTTGAAATGGACCATAATAGTCGAGTTTCGTATTGTGGAACACGCAACACCGGAACCACCGAAAGGGCTTTTGCGCTCCGCTTAAAAGTGTACGAGGAGAACCAGGGGCTTTTCGAGAACCAGATGAAAGTGGACAATCGCTGACTTTTAGTTAATATATTATTATAGCCTCATATCGTCGGAACATAAACCACCGACCTGCTACAGGACGGCGTTATGAAAAATACACGCACCAATTCCAATAACAACAACCTCGAAACAGAATTCATTCGCAGTTCAAGCACTTCCACTGATGTCCAAGTTCCAACTTCGCCGAGGTTCTAATATTGATCGTCTGCTGATGACGTCATACTGTGAGAGATTTTCTCGGTAAACATGTCGTCAGAGATGTTTACCAGCGAGTAGCTTCAGTTTGCGACAATACTATTGAGATTGAGGAAGAATTGAGGGGGAATTGCGGATAAGATGATGCGCTGATGATGACAAGTGCATAAGTAATTTGCACTGAACTGTGTTTTCTTTGCATTGACATTGTCCTTTCAAGGTTGTGATATCTTATCACGTTGTCAATGTCGTAACTGGTGGGTGGACATCCATGCAGGATTACGTCATTGAGGCGTATCGGGGACGCACTCATTTTGCTTTCAAATTGTGATAAACAGGACAGAATAAAGATCGCGTAAATGTCACAAATAACAACTAAGAAAGGCCACCGAGGAAGGCTCCTCTTTCCAAATTCATCTCTTTCGCGTTTCGATTATGCAGTAAAGTTTAGTGGTCAATTTTGGACTCATGTACAAGACAACATTACACTGTGATACAAGACAACTGATTTGGTTGTACCGTGTGGTAATCATCTCACAAGGACGGAAAATGGAACAACCAACATCTGCCAGCTGGTTATCTGGTCAGGTTGGGAAGTCATTGACACAACTTCAAATGGTCATTTAGCTGTACAAGACAACTGATTTGGTTGTACCGTGGTAATCATCTCACAAGGACGGAGACCCGGCCCCCCCCCCCCGCCCCCACCTCCATAGTCAAGGGGGCCGCAGGCGCGTTCCCGATTTTTCGGGAAAAGGGGGTTAATTTTCACTCTTGTTTCGGGGAAAAATCCCCGAAAAATCAATAAAATAGGGGTGTTATTACTGCTATTTTCCCTTCAAAAACTGAAAATAGGGGTATATTTTCTCATGTTTTCCTTCCCTGGGTCTTCTGAGGATCCTCAGCAGCAAGGAGATGATGTTCAGGAATACGTTATGCATTTCCATGAAGATCCTGATGGGGATGTGAACTTTGCTGCTCCAGAAGTGCAGACCCACCTTAGACATGTTGCTCAGGAAGCCCTTGATGATGATGAAGAGGAAACACAGCCTGCTATCACCAAGGTATCAAACACAATCCTCGGGGTAGGGATCCAAGACTCCCTTCAATTAGGGGGGTAAGATCAAATCCTTCCTTCAAATAGGGAGTCAATTTCCTCACAAAAGCCCGCAAATAGGGGGTACAAAAAAATGCTGTTTCCTTCCATTAGGGGGTGATTTTAAAACTTGGGAACAAGCCTATGTACCCCCTAAATAAGGGGAGTGGGGGGGGGGGGGCGGGGACGGACAATGGAACAACCAACCTCTGCCAGCTGGTTATCTGATCTCACGAGACTGGCAGTACACAATATCTACCTGACAACTCTTTAAGTACAACTTGAGTACTACTTGGGACCACAGTCATCTTAAACGTGCCACCAAAATGACGTCAATATCTACATAAAAATACTTTACTTGATCAATTTATCTGCAGTGTAATTTTGGAAAGAAGCCCTCAAATTCGTTGTCAGTCCTCGTTTGATTTTTAGCCGTAGCACTAGCAGCCAATAGCTGGTCTCAAATCATCCACAACAATCAACAGAATATTGGGTTCTGGGAATGTGCGATACCTGAAACAAATGCCAACACAACCGAGATGAAAGTGGATACAGAATTGTGACAAAGATACTGATGATAACATCACACATGCCAATGGAGTATTTAATTGTGCTGGCTCCTCAATTAGAAATTACTCGAAGAGAAATTTGTCCAAGAGACATCTCCAATAATCATATGGGCAGTCTCATCAGTCAGTCGGTCCTAAAGACATTTCTAATAAACATGGGGACAATCTCTTCCGAGTGGTAATCTGTCCAACTGACCACGACCAAGTATCTGATTTATAGTAGGGGCCTATATGTAGACTAGGCCTGTGGTCTGCTGGTATGACCCATATTTTGGGTATTGTAAAATTGTTATGACAAATATATTTAAAAAACTCTTACATAAGAATATTGATTGGTGTAATAGGTATCTATCGATAAAATCAAGATCACTTTCAGGTTGATATTTCTTGAGATGAAAACGAAAGAACATATTAGTGAAGGCACATTAGCAAAACCAAAATATTGATCTTTCAGAAATTAGTTAGGTATCAAACTTTCGTTTATCTGCTCAACGTTTTGAAGTGGTCGTGATCGCGTAATAGACGAACGCCTGCTGACCAAATACTCGTAGCACAGTGACATGTGCATATCTTTGCTAATTTTGACTATTTTGCTATACAGCCATGTATATGCAACATAGTTAATTTATTCTAAGATATGCATGCATGCATGCCATGGTGACCAATATTGAGGATCACCGATTGTTGATGTCTGGGGCATGACCTATCCTCCCATACAGCCATTGCATGCCCCTACATCCTCTATATAATGGTACCGGTACTGTTTACATCAGTCAAGGAGACACATATTGATGGATACCATCGGTATGTGGTCTTGAGAAGCCGGTGTAACATCTGTGGTTGTTTCCCATGTGTCAGTGTTTCCAAACACTAGGCAGCTAGAGAGACCACGACTTTTCAATGGGGGGGATACACAGAAAAACTTGTCAATCTATTTTTGAGCGTTCCCAAACAATGAGGGGAAACACTCAAAAACATTACACCGGTTCCAATGACCACTCGTACTCTGGAAAGAAGCTGAGATTGCTCTGGGACTCGCGAGTCCCCACGGGCCCGGCTATAAAACACCGGCACCCCGACATGCTCGTCTTCTATGAGAAGGAAAAGGAGGTCCTAATCATCGAGATAGCTGTCAGCTCCGACAGACACGTCCTAGCACGTGCGGAGGAGAAACGATCGAAGTACTGTGGCTGTGACTATCTCATCTCTCTCATCATGTTGTCAACACGGTGGAGCAGCCAGGACTGATTCGGCCTGGCTGTGACTTCCTCATCTCTCTCACCATGTTGACAACTTGGCAGAGCAGCCAAGACTAATTTGGCCTGGCTGTGACTGTCTCATCTCTCTCACCATATTAACAACGAGGCAGTGCGGCGAAGACTGATACCGCCTGGCTGTGACTGTCTCATCTCTCTCACCATATAGACAACTTGGCAGAGCAGCCAAGACTGATTTGGCCTGGCTGTGACTGTCTCTCATCTCTCTCACCATATTAACAACTAGGCAGTGCGGCGAAGATTGATGCGGCCTGGCTGTGACTGTCTCATCACTCGCATCATGTTGTCAACACGGTGGAGCAGCCAGGACTGATTCGGCCTGGTTGTGACTTCCTCATCTCTCTCATCATGTTGTCAACACGGTGGAGCAGCCAGGACTGATTCGGCCTGGCTGTGACTGCCTCATCTCTTTCACCATGTTGACAACTTGGCAGAGCAGCCAAGACTGATTTGGCCTGGCTGTGACTGTCTCATCTCTCTCACCATAATTATTGTCAACACGGTGGAGCAGCCAGAACTGATTCGGCCTGGCTCTGACTGTCCCATCTCTCTCGCCTTATTAACAACTAGGCAGTGCGGCGAAGATTGATGCGGCCTGGCTGTGACTGTCTCATCACTCGCATCATGTTGTCAACGCGGTGGAGCAGCCAGGACTGATTCGGCCTGGTTGTGACTTCCTCATCTCTCTCATCATGTTGTCAACACGGTGGAGCAGCCAGGACTGATTCGGCCTGGCTGTGACTTCCTCATCTCTCTCACCATGTTGACAACTTGGCAGAGCAGCCAATGGCTGTGACTGTCTCATCTCTCTCATCATGTTGTCAGCACGATGGAGGAGCCAGGACTGTCAAACAGTTGTGTGAGCTCACTAGAGCTTGCACTTACATAATAGTGTAAAACTAAAATTTATATAATATATATATATATGTATATAAAACCGTCATCGGATGCGCATCCGATATGCCACGAGATCCTTTACCGTCAATTCCCTTACCGTCTTCGGATGCGCATCCGATATGCCACGAGATCCTTCACCGTCAATTCCCTTACCGTCTTCGGATCCGATACGCCACGAGATCCTTCACCGTCAATTCCCTTACCGTCTTCGGATGCGCATCCGATATGCCACGAGATCCTTTACCGTCAATTTCTTTACCGTCATCGGATGCGCATCCGATATGCCACGAGATCCTTCACCGTCAATTCCCTTACCGTCTTCGGATCCGATACGCCACGAGATCCTTCACCGTCAATTCCCTTACCGTCTTCGGATGCGCATCCGATATGCCACGAGATCCTTCACCGTCAATTCCCTTACCGTCTTCGGATGCGCATCCGATATGCCACGAGATCCTTTACCGTCAATTTCTTTACCGTCATCGGATGCGCATCCGATATGCCACGAGATCCTTCACTGTCAATTCCCTTACCGTCTTCGGATGCGCATCCGATATGCCACGAGATCCTTTACCGTCAATTTCTTTACCGTCATCGGATGCGCATCCAAAATGCCACGAGTTTTTTTGTTACCTCACCGTCAATTCCTATACCGTCATGGATGCCACGAGCTTTGTTCGCGTTGTAAAGGTTTCGGGGATACGACTAATGCATGCGAGCACCGTCGGCGGAACCCCAAACCGCCCTCTCGATCTATCCGTAAGGACAAATCACTCTCGTGACCGTCACAGTTACGAACTCCGGACCTCCAGACTTTAGAGACCGAGCTTTTCTTTACCTTACAATTACTGTATACTCGGCGCCTCACTTATATGTGTTGTTTTTTTCACATACATTGTTCTCGTGGTTTACGGAAAAGTAGGCCGAAAATGTTATAGTGTCTAAAATCAATATTCAGTTAATGGAATTACACTTTTTTCCATTACTGCTTGCTTGATATTGCCCTAACAACTTTTTCATGAATCAATTTTGAGCATTATGTTTACAACGTAGTTATTATAGCACGAATTATGAGTCTAAAATGCCAAATACTTGCAACTATTATGTTAATCACTGAAATCTTATTGTACTAATTGCTCGCTATAAGCTAGGTTATTGCGCCCCTAAACCAACGTACTGACAACGCTACCTCCCCGGAACTCAAACTTTAACGTGAGTTAATTGTAATCTTACTCTCTATATACCAAAGTGATTTACCTAGGAATACAGTTGCACTTCACTGAAAACTAATGATGTGTTGATGAGTTCAATGAATCCTTCGATTCCTTTGGTTTTCTTGGCGAACTGACGTCCGACAATCAATGACCCGTTGACGTGTACCTGCAATACGCCATTGCCGTAGTGTGTAAACAGATCTATTTTTGGACGAAACTCAGCCCCTCACAAACTTTGGTCCATTTCGCCAATGATGACACTGCTTCTAGACTGTACCACAGCACTTTAAGCTGTAGCAGCGCTAAGGAAGAGTCATGAAGACAAATGTCCGCTGCCAGCCGCTGCTGGACCAACCCCCTCGCCCGCCCCCCATCATGATATCAGATTCAGAGGCCTGGCCGAGCCCTGTGATTTAGCCAAATTCAATATGATTCTTTTCTACTCGGTAGCACCGGTACACAACTTATGTTAAACCGCGACGTCTGCTGCAATTCAAATTGCATGACGCCAACGGAATTGTGACAACTTGTTTCTCAAATCTTTTAGTGAACAGTGATCACGGGCTGTGGGAATTGCGAAGGGATGGTGTAGAGTATCGCCACAACAATGTTGATATGATCACTCGTCGTTTCAGCGGGCATGACTTGGTACATCCAGTGACCCAGCAAAAAGTAGCCCTGGTACAGCCAGAAGTAGCAACAAATCGCAAAAGGGGATCCTTGTCTGACTGCTGGACCACAATGGTAGGTCACCATCAAATAAGGGAGTGGATCCAGCACAGCTGGATAGAGGGGGCCTCGTTGAGGGCGAAGCCTGAATATGGTGAGGGCTCGCCCTCACAATCACATGAAAGCGCAGTAGGCGCTCACCCACGAAGGGAGGTCTGGGGGTCTCCAGCAGGAAAATTTTGAAACTGAGATGCTCTCAGATGCGTTTCCCAAGTGTCTGAGAGACGATGTTTACTCGTTAATTCACTGCAAAGAAATGCATAACGAAAAAGCCACCTAGGTTTTCTTCTTTGGGTTGTGAGGAGAATATTTCAAATCATTTGAGCAGCAGTGTCTAACCTACAACGCCATCAATGATTTCCACTGTGTTTTTGTTTTCACTGTTTCAGACACTTGTTGGAAAAGGAAGGACCAAAGGTGCCATCGTCGAGGGCCCAGATAGATGAAGAGATTGAAGCCTGGGCTGCACACAATCCTGTTAGTAACAAAAAAAAGAAGGAAAAAATGCTGTCCCATTTGTCCATATGCCCAGCGCCAGAACCCATTTATACATCTGGGTAGTGAGGCAAGTGTCTAAGAGACCTGCCTGAGTCTCTCACCGACTGTAGGATTCGAACCAGGGACCCCTTGACCTCTAGTTGAGAATCTGAGCCACTAGTCCATAGTGTGTCGTGTAGATTCACGCTGGTCTTGCTCTTCGATCTTGTCACGTCACATCCTTGTCCCTTGCTCTGCCACAATCATGTACTGTATTGAATTGAATTCTATTTTCTGTCTTCAGAAAATCTAGGAAGAAGTCGCCACCCACTGATGATCTCATCCACGTTTACCAAAGACTCCAAAGCAGTGTAGGAGAGGAATGGTGGCCTGTTCGAACAGGCATGGACTGAATCGCCAGCTCTCATCTCCCTAGTCATTCCGATGGCCACGTGTCGCTCCTCGATCAACAGCGATTTCAATGAATGATGCGTTGATGTGGGCAAAAAGTGAATCCTTTCTCGCCTTTGAACTCTGGTGTTCGTCGTATCAATCCATTTTGATTGCCAAGCAACTTGTGGGCACACCTCAACTTGTTAGTGGGAAGTAATTTGCAATAGAGTGACTTACTTTTATGGGCAGAGACCTGTATTCATCCACGACCGGAAGTGTGGCACAGTCACATAGAGCTTATCAAAATGTCAAGTTGTGGTAAATACATGGCTGGGATGGACCAAAGTGGAATTAATTCTCAATCTGTGGTTGATTCTTAATCTACAGAGTCAGGCCATCACAGAAATATGCTTTTTGATAATATATTTAAGAAAATGTGGTCTCACTGGTCAGTTTAGAACTTGTACTTTGACAGGGCCATATCAATGCACCAGTGACGTTTTGATGGATATGGTGTACGGAAATCTCTTTTTCTCAGGCAATCGGTATTGGAATTTTTTAAAACTTTATTATGCTATTGGCAAAGGGTTCTTCTTGACACATATAAAATTTTGTGCAGATTGATTGGTCCAATGAGTACTTTTTTACCAAAACCTATGCACAACAATGTACACGTAATGTACACAGTCATGTTTTAATAGAGGACTCTGGCCTTATTGCTATATTTTTTTATTTTTTTTTCACTTCACATCATTGTTATTTTGAAAAATCCTGCCAAAATTCTGTTGACTGTTTGTTGTCGACAAGAGTCTATGTTTCATGAATAACAAGGCTGTGTTCTGTACATTGTATTCCGTCTTCTTTAGTCTCCTGTCTTTGCATCTGTTTTCATTATTTTGTTGCCTTGCAACGTTAAGTCGGTGAATTGGTTTGGATGGAGATGACCCTTAAGAAAAAAATCTCAGATTCACGATGGTAAAATCGGAGTTGACCATGCTCACCATGGTGAATGCAGCGTTCACCATGGTGAATTCAAAGTTTACCATGCTCACCATGAATGTAGAATTTACCATGCTCACCATGGTAAAATATTTCACCGTCCCAATTCACTATGGTGAAGTGCTGTCAGATTACCATGGTGAAATTGAGACACATTATTTTATCCTTAGGGTAGGCCCCCTACACCAACACCTAACACTTTCTCAACCCCAATACTTGACCTGACCCAATGTATGTCTGCCCTTATCAGCCCAGAAACTCCCCAACCCAAGCAAAATCATGAAGCCCATCGCACTATTGTCCGTCTTCTGTCATGGTACAGGCAACGGCAATTGCGATTGGTGAAATCCCAATATCTTTCTGTCTGCATGGTCTGTGGGATGTGGAAACAATCAACCTCTGCCAGCTGCTTATCTATTCAGATTGTGAAGGCCTTGACACAACATAAAAACTCTGACGCGAAACAACTACCCTCTGCCAGCTGGTTATCTGGTCAGGTTGGGAAGACCTTGACACAACCTAAAAATTACACTAAGGTTACCGCTAATGAACTTTGGAGACGACAGGACAGCCTACGTAACAACCAACCTCTTCCAGCTGGATATCTGGTCAGGTTGGGAAGACATTGACACAACCTTCAAAGGGTCCTTTAGCTGTACGGGTATTTTCTTTTGGCCCTTCATTTCACCAGTTAATGCGAATTTTTGAGGCGAGTCTATTGATAATTTCCGGCTTCTGCGTATAGTTCTAAAGGCCCCATCATTTGATTACTGTTACTGATAAAATAACACAGACTGAATCACGGCTCACTAACATATCCGGTCAATCGTATCTGCTGCCACTTGTTGTATTAATTCACTAGTAACAAAGAGTGCTGATAGAACGGCTCGCTGGTCTAGTGGTACGATAACTCGCCTAGGCTGCGAGGGCTTCCGCGTTCGACCCCCGTGCTCATACATTTTTTTTTGATAAGCTGGCCAAACGTCTCTGCTGCCACATGTTGTATCAACTTTTTACACCACGGGGACCTGGGGAGGGAAGGTTGCTTGTTCCCCATTATCCCCGGATGCAATCAATATTCTAATGAAGGATACTCTTTTCCCACGTTTTTATTTCCAATGTTACCGCCACGAACGGGCTATCCTCAAGTCCTCTCGATTTTGATGATCTCTTCCTGTGAACCCAATTGGCCTGCTTTCGAGACATACAATGACAAAAGTAGGCCTGTCGCACATCATGTCGATATGTCTCCATTAAAAGGGCCAATCCTGCTGCTCTGTTTTTCAGACAGTGATAAGGTACATATTAAATGTCATGTTAACATGCCTGTCTTGTTCAAAGCTTACATGTACTCTTTCAACTGATGCTTTGAACTTTCAGATAATCATTGTGTACACACATCTGTTAGTTCGTGACAGCAACAGACTTTGTCAGGCCCTTGGTATTTGATATTGTTTTGATGTAACCAGTTCTTCTTTTTTACCATCTTGAAGTCGAAGGAAATTCTAGTATCTCCCTCATGTCTCTTGGGCCCAAAAGAAGATATGATTTACTCATGTCTACTTTCAGACAGGCCAGATTCATCAACGCTACCTTTCGGCTCTCAAATAAACGAACCGGCCCCGATCTCGACGCAAGGACCCAACGCGCCGCGTAGCGGCAAAATAGCGAAGCTGGCGAAACATTTATAACGGGTCACCGTGATCTCATTATGGACTTCATGATTATTCGTGATATGGGGTTCCAACTATTTTGCTGTATATTATCACGAGGAAAGAAAAGCACGCGACTTCACGCCGATCTATAGTTCAGGAAATGTTAATAAATAATCATTCCATATCGTCTTTTGAGAGCATTTTTAATTGTAAAAAATATATGCCTACGTCACAGAGTCTCTGCAATGGTCATTTTTATCACAGTAGTCTCGCGCAGCCAGAAGTTCTTTACTTATTAGTCTAGCGCATGCCAGACTTTCTTTGTAAGAGACGTTTTCCAGCACGATGTATGTGGGCAGAAGCAACACTGCGCAAGATTACCTCGAGCAGGGGCTAATAATAGATTATGCTAATGAGCATTCCTTCCTCATTGAGTTTTCCAAGAATAGTCCATATCGCGCGAAGGTCGGGACTGCATGGTTGTCGGTCGACTGTGCTTTAGTCTCTCTTAAAGCACAGTCAACATACACCCCTATACCCCCCCCCCCCCCACACTCAGAAACCACAAACGCCCACCCTTTCCTGCTACCTTAATACTTTTGGATTTGCCCAATAAATGACAAAACTGAAGGAAGTCATTGAGTTAATTTTTAACAGAACTTTTTTGGCAAAAATCAATATGTGCAAAACTTTGGTGATTTACAGTAAGGAAAAAGTCAAACTAAGTTTTTCCAAATTCTTCCATATATTTCATCATAATCAAAAATACAAAAGCAATTCTTCTTCAACATTATTTGAACACATCCATCAACGCAATCTTTTCAAGAGAAATAAACATTTACAATGTACATTACACAAGAACGTGTTCAAAAAAAATTATAGAGAACCTTATTTCAAATGCTAAGATTGTGAATTTGATAATTGCCGAAACCTCTTTTTCCTCTGAAACAAAACTTGGACAAATGATCCATTTCTCCGAATATCAGATCAGAAAATAACGCTTCACTAGTACTCATTCTATTATTTAATTCACTGTAATTTTCATCAAAATGGGTAATTGCTGACAAGTTTTGATATAAATGAGTGTCTGCTGCTTGGTGCTGTCTCTATCCTACTGAGTGCCTGCTGCTCGGCTTGGACTGAGCCAACTTCCCATTTCGCTTCGAATAGAAGTCCTTCAGTTCTTCAACTGCATCTCTGGAAAGTGAACAAAGAGATAATTAAAGGGACGAACAATTGTCAACAACTACTGCCTAGAAGGCTAAGAAACCCTTCACAGCTTTTACTCTTCAGAAAGTACAGGTCATCGATGACTTTCTTCCAGTCAACATAAAGTTTGGTGCAACCATCCTCCGAATTTTGGTAGTGAGGTGGCTATCAAAGCATCACTCTGAACCAACCAAGATCGAGTCCTTGGTTATTAGGCCAACAGGAACATTTGATTGAAAGTATGGTTCTTTCTGCAAGAGTGCACAGTGTACAGGCCCTCTCCATGACCTGGAGGAAGTAAAGGTTAAAACAGAAGAATATATGACAACTTACCTGTTCATGTAGAAGAAAATATATCCAGATTTCTTGCGCGACGCCCGGACATCTTCCTCATTTGTGTTGTGAACGCGCGAGTCGTCATAACTAAACCACGCCTGTTTCCTGATGTCGTACACATCACTGACATAATGTCCAGCTGAGGAACTGCTGCCCAAGTGACACACCACGCTGGTGAGCTGATAAGAGTAGGGCAGGTCACCTTTCTGAAAAATAAGTTTGCGTGGACTTTAAGCTAGATGAAGGAAAGAAATATCCCAGAAATTGCAGTCCAAGCAATGAAGCACTCAGGCTTTTGTAGTTATCCGAGTCTTTTAGATCTAACATACAATTTTTAGAACTAACCTCTGCATTTTCCCTGAGTACTTTATATTCTTCTTCACTCCTCTCCACCTCGACTTCGTTGTCGTTTTCATCTTTTTCAATATCTGATGGGAGAAGTTGTATGCCTGCGAAAAGAAATATGCCATTTTGCCTCTGTGAACAAGGACTATTATGGTGCTGAACACAAATGAAATGGCCAGGGCCATTGTGCTCACCTCATGTGGAGGAAAGATGGATAAAGAGCATGGTCTTGTGTCATGTAGTGTTAGGTTTGATGTAGGTCCAAGCAATTACAATTTCCCCAAAATGGCCAATTTACAGTACATTCGACCTCTGTGACCTTGAAAAGTAGGTCAAATCAAAGAAGACCCGGGTGACACATTGAATGGTTGTTAGAATTAGATGTACCTATGATATAAAATTGGTGCCAATCGGGCAAGTCATTACTAGGAATAATGGCATTTTGAAGAATTTAGGATTTGGCCCCCTCCCTGGAGGCCAAACGGCAAATCAGATCGCACCAAACTTCGGTACCTGAGATCACCTGACCAAGGGGTACATGTGTACTTAATTTGTGATCAATAGTCATTGCAGTTAAGAAACGTGCCATTGTTACGGCCCGACGGCGAATTTACGCCATTTGACCTCTGTGACCTTGACAAGAAGGTCAAATTAAAAACCTGTGTGATATATACTGTATGGTGGTTAGATGTACCCATGATATCAAATTGGTGGCAATCGGGCAAGAAGTTAAGGAATAATCACATTTTTAAGGTTTTTGGATTTTGCCCCCTGGTGGTCAAGTGGTGAATCATATTGGACCAAACTTCGGTCCCTGAGATCAGCTGACTAAGGGGTAAATGTGTACCAAATTTGGTATCAATAGTCATTGCAGTTTAGAAACGTGCCATCGTTACATCCTAACGGCCAATTTACACCATTTGACCTCTGTGACCTTGAAAAGGAGGTCAAATCAAAAACCCGGAGGATATATGATGCACCTTTGCTAGAAGTACCTACCATATTTTTTTCAAAATTTCCCGACTACTATTGAGGGAGATATTGCATATTTTCACTTTTAACGTTTGGCCCCCTGGTGGCCAAACCATGAAAGAATCGGACCGAAACTTGGTCTCCCAGGTGTCATTACATAAGGGTACATGTGTACCAAGTTTCAACTCAATAGCTCTAACAGTTACGAAACGTGCCCTGCTAACGGACGACGGACGACGACGACGACGACGACGACGACGCCGACGACGACGACGACGACGACGACGACGACGACGACGACGACGACGACGACGACGACGACGACGACGGACGACGGACGCCACGGTATGGGATAAGCTCACCTCTGCTAAGAGGTGAGCTAAAAATCAGAAAACCTTTCATTTGATAACTGCTCAAAAAAGCTTACTTTTGGTCTGATATGATAAATATTAAGTTCTTTAGAGAGGCATAAATTTTTCAATTTCCAATAATCTACCTTCAAGCAAACTCTTTTCTATAGCTCGCTGAATTTCCTCTTCGTCAAAATCAGTCACTGCATGACCCTGGAACAAATAAAAACGTACATGAGTCAATAAGACTCATGACATTTGCTGAAATAAAACACAACACATGCATGTATGAACTTAGCAATACTTGTAGATCAGTGGACTTGGTTATCGAACCAATGATATTTGGATTTCGAGTCTGCACATGAACTTATTTTCACGCCAAGCTTCGATTGCTAACATGTCACCCACAAGACCAAACTACCACTTGCCAGGCACTGACGGTGTTTAGCTTTTTGGCCAGGTAACGTACCGTATCAGTTCGACTTTTCTCGAGAGCAGCTGCCAGCTGATTGTCTTCATTCTCACGGGCATACTCTCTCATCCAATCAGAACTGGGCGCTGTCAGCTTTGGGGCGGAGCAGCCTTCTTTAGGCTGGCTAGAGGTCAGGTCATGTAGGTCATTTACATCTGGGCCTACAAAAGAAAAAAATTGAAAATATCGAAATGGGAGGCCACAAGTCAGCAATGAGAACTGCCTTGAACTGCATTTATTTTTCGGCTGCCACAGACAACAATCACAATATACTCACAGGACAGATCAACTTCATCGTGGGGATATCGAATAGGAGATCTCATTGCACCATGCTGTGATCTCTCAAAGCCTCCACAAAGGTGTCTCCTCTTAGCCTCACTGAGAGAGTTCCAATGACACTCCTGATCGTCATCAGAAGAAGATTCTGGTGCGACATGTTTGTCCTCGGGCTCTTTTTTACGACTAGAAGCCAACCCGTCGGTAACATCAAAACCTGCTGATTTGGAATTACTCGAGTGCAAAAAGTCCGGAACCGAATTCTTATCCGTAGGCCGTTTCTTCAAACTGCCACTAGATACTGCATCCCAAGTATCATAACTTTTGGAACGGTCATACTTCTGTGCGCTGAAAGCTCTGCGACCAAATGATTTTGAGAGGCTCGTCTGTTTGAGTTTTTGTTCAGATTTACTATAGCTCAATCCTTGTCGTTTTAACGTCAAACGTTCTGGCGTGTGTTCCCTTGGTTTCTTTGAAATAAAAGTTTTTGTTTGATTCCAACTGAATGGGTCCCCAGATTTGCATCTTTTCCTTGAAGTGTCAGAATCAAATATGTCCCCTGACTGCACCGCTGCCTTATTACAGTTGAAAGGGTCATCATCTTCAGCAGACGATATGACAACCAGTTCCTTTTCACTCGATTCCTGTTTGCCACTTTCTCCGTGACTTTGATCAGAATGTTTGTCAATTTCCAACAGAACCGAATCATCCAAATCTTCGTCAAAATACGATGCAATATCGCCATCCGGTCCATTTTTAATTTTAACCGTCACGCTTTGAACAGAGTTTTTCGCATCAGAAACAGCACCATTTAAACCCCGCTGGGAATTATCCCCACCACCGCCAGCACCACCACCTGAACACTCCACAGAATTTGAGCCCTCTTTATCGGAGTCGGAATCACAAAGACTGGCTGGCCGTCCATCTGTAACCAAAAAGTCCTCTTCCGCTCCTTCAAAATATGACTCTGTATGCTCCAATATCGCACCGAATTGCTCCAAAACATCAATACCAGAAGTTTTCTTGAGTCCTGTCAAATGATGGTCACTTTCCGACTCCGTTCCGCCAGATGTCACACGATTGTTCCGATGAGCACCACAGCTAGAAATTGGACCATCGCTTTCTCTCGATATATCCGATCCGTTTTTGTCTATTCCAGACCCCCCATTCTCATCACCTAAAGATGCCCCAGTCTCCACTGAACTCTGGTTCATGGCATACTGTATCATTTCCTCCTCTGACATCTTCTCGAGTTGAGATGCACTGATGTACCCTGACGTAAAGTTTGAGATCTCTACAGTTTTTTTTGGCACCTCTCGTTGCTGAGACTCGGCCTTGCTGAGCTCCATTGCCTCGCGGAATTCACGTTCTTCCCGTCTTTTGGCTTCCTCCATCATTTGTTTCTCTTTTAAGCTCTCTTGAATAACCTGAATGTGACGAAGATAAAGTCAGGAACTATCATAAGGTCCTCTGCTGGCAGTGCTGCCTCAAAATTTGCACGAGCATACTCCTTATTTTTAGGTTATGATAAGTTTGAACATGGGTAAGGGAGGCTGAAGAATTGTGGCTCGTTTCGCTGGGGCCGGTTTGCTACCTGCCAGCTAGTTTAATATAGGGAACAAACTGCCTTCTTGCCAGGTGCAAGTAATATGTCATCATTCTAGAACTCACATGTATATTTTCATTGCCAACTACATCAGAGGTCCTACTTAGATATTCATTGAAAGGTTGGGGGAACTCCAGAGTTTCTATACTCACCCTAAATGCTTCCGCATCAGCCCGAGATTTTGAAGGCTGTGGCTTTTTCTCAGAGTCATCATCACTGTCTGCAAAAGTGCTGGCCCTTTTGAATGAGAACTTTCTCCCGCCAGGAGCATCCAAGTCTAATCTCCGCCTAGTTCCATCAGGGGCATCGAAGTCCTGTGGTTTCTGGCTGGGTGGTCGCTTTTGTGGACTGCAAGGGAAAGACAGATAGGACGTTTGTCAGAGTTAAACACCTTTGAAGCCCTAAGGTGTGGCACTGTAACCCGTCTTGCGAAAATATTTAGCTTGCAAAAATAAAGGGGTTTATAGTGACTTACGTCATATGCATTGAGGGTGGCTGTGGTGGTGAAGTTTCCTCCTCGCAATGTGGACCAAGCGCAATGAATTTTGGAATGTCTATGTCTCGGGCAGTCTTATAATTGGCAGCTAGGGTGTTGTAGGAGTATCGCTTTAGGTGAAGGATGAGAACCCTAGAGGTAAAAGGAACGAGAGATTTCAGAAAATCTTTGATTGTACAGCAAAGCAAGGAGCTCTATCTGGCCACCTTGGTAGTCTTACATGTGTCCCACAGCTGCAACCTGTCCTTTTCAATGAAATTTGGCCACTTGGCCTTGCTAAATGTGGTGGATATCGGTACTGGAATAAACTTGAATGATCCGAAACCTTTATTCACAAAACGTGCATGCTGCAAGTGTATATATGAGATGTTTTACCGTGGCAATTTGGCAAACTTGTGAGTGACTTCGGACTCTTTATGCCCACACTCTTCACATCTGTACTCTATCATCTCCTTCCGGAGGAAATTGTCTAATGCATCTTGGAGGGAGAGTGGGTATGGACAATTTCTGGAAATAGAAAGATGAACCGGTGTGGCTTTCAAGGAACAGAAATTACTGACTCTTCTTTAATTTTGGGCTTGCAGACGTGGAAACGAGTATACAATCCCAATCATGGCCAAAAAAGGTCATCGATTGACTTAACATTAGTGCTATTATTCAATGGATTTATATAGTTCATTGCAATGAAACTACATGTACGTCATTTCTGATCTGGGATTGTTCTCTCAACTTACTTGTACTTTCTCGGCATATCTACTGACAGGTCGACAAACTGCTCAGTCTTCGTGACCTGTTCGTGACACACTTGACAAGTAATAGTGTGAATAATCTCAAACTCGAAGTTCATGGACGTCGGATTCAGCAGCAATTCTTGAACAGGGACGTTTTCATTGTCATCATCGAGGTGTGGCGGAGGCTTGCTTGCCTTGATGATTTCCTCTTTCAATTGGTCTAGTACTTGATTCAGGAATTCATGTGCATCCTAAAACGACAGAACAACTATAAACCTACATGCACTAGTCTTGACAGGATCACTTACATTGTCAAGGTAAACAGACTTCGGATTTATCACTGATGACTCTATTTAGATTTTGTTTTGAAGAGATACGCGACAAATCTCTTTGGATAGAACCATATTATTTCAGAATCAGAATACTAAGTAAAATATAGAAATATAAACTTTTCAGGTGAAAGATAGGAAAGCTGCAAATAAATCCTGGCGCAAATATTTCCCGGTTACAGTTACGAGTTAGTATTTAATGAAATGGCCAGGGCCATTGTGCTCACCTCATGTGGAGGAAAGATGGATAAAGAGCATGGTATTGTGTCATGTAGTGTTAGGTTTGATGTAGGTCCAAGCAATTACAATTTCCCCAAAATGGCCAATTTACAGTACATTCGACCTCTGTGACCTTGAAAAGTAGGTCAAATCAAAGAAGACCCGGGTGACACATTGAATGGTTGTTAGAATTAGATGTACCTATGATATAAAATTGGTGCCAATCGGGCAAGTCATTACTGGGAATAATGGCATTTTGAAGAATTTAGGATTTGGCCCCCTCCCTGGAGGCCAAACGGCAAATCAGATCGCACCAAACTTCGGTACCTGAGATCACCTGACCAAGGGGTACACGTGTACTTAATTTGTGATCAATAGTCATTGCAGTTAAGAAACGTGCCATAGTTACGGCCTGACAGCGAATTTACGCCATTTGACCTTTGTGACCTTGACAAGAAGGTCAAATTAAAAACATGTGTGACATATACTGTATGGTGGTTAGATGTACCCATGATATCAAATTGGTGGCAATCGGGCAAGAAGTTAAGGAATAATCACATTTTTAAGGTTTTTGGATTTTGCCCCCTGGTGGTCAAGTGGTGAATCATATTGGACCAAACTTCGGTCCCTGAGATCACCTGACTAAGGGGTAAATGTGTACCAAATTTGGTATCAATAGTCATTGCAGTTTAGAAACGTGCCATCGTTACATCCTAACGGCCAATTTACACCATTTGACCTCTGTGACCTTGAAAAGGAGGTCAAATCAAAAACCCGGAGGATATATGATGCACCTTTGCTAGAAGTACCTACCATATTTTTTTCAAAATTTCCCGACTACTATTAAGGGAGATATTGCATATTTTCACTTTTAACGTTTGGCCCCCTGGTGGCCAAACCATGAAACAAATCGGATTGAAACTTAGTCTCCAAGGTGTCATTACATAAGGGTACATGTGTACAAAGTTTCAACTCAATAGCTCTAACAGTTACGAAACGTGCCCTGCTAACGGACGACGGACGACGACGGACGACGACGACGACGACGACGACGACGACGACGACGACGACGACGGACGACGGACGCCACGGTATGGGATAAGCTCACCTCTGCTAAGAGGTGAGCTAAAAATATGATGTCTTACATGTTGTTCATAACCCGAGAACCTCTTAGCAGTCGTAGAAATTGCACTTTTGACTTGGCGTAATGCTGCTCGTCTCTTCTCTTGTGAAACTTGTGCCTTCTTACATCGCAGAAGATGAGCCAGGGATCTGAAAACATTTGTATCATCCTTCAATGCAGGTGACCATCAAAATAGTTGAGCCACCAGATTTACAAAGTTGACACATTGTTAAAGAGGTCAACTGGTATTTGTGAAGGGTTGAGAGGAGTTGAGTTTGCAAGGCTCAAGTGCTATTCTTTTCATATTTTTCTTTTCGGGTAAGGAGTACATGAATTCAGTTTGAGGGGCGGACGAATGAGGAGTATCAAGCTTTTCTCTGAAGCCACACACATTTCCCGACTTACTTGAAGAGATTTTCGTTGTTGGGCATCTTGCGATGGAGATTTTCATTCTGGATATCGGCGGAGAACGTTTCCAAGTTGAACAGTGCTTGAAGGATGGCGTTCATGTAGCATGTGTTGCCAAGGTTTGAAAAGCTGGAAAAGAAAGAATTGGGTTATTTCTGCAGACTTATCCGTGTCCAAATAAAGAAAGGGAGTAAAATTTGTATTTAAGTTAGTTATATTCCTGGTTCTTTACATTCCTTTGATTCTCTGGCCCTGACTGCCTGTGCCAGGGAAGGCTTTGCAATCCAATTGTCTCACCTAACATTGTACTTTGAATCTACGAAATAGTTACAGTCAGAAGTTAAGAGTGACTGAGCCAATACTGTACAATACCGTAGCTAGAGACCAAAGTCAGAAACAGAACTACCACAGCGAAGGCAAAACCCTGAAACTCACCCCTGAAGACCGGCAGCTTGTGAATTAAAACTGGATGAACTATGAGATTTTCCCCAGACATAACTGCTGGCACAAGCATCTACTAAGCGAGGCTTCTTCAACTTTGGGCCTGCTGATAAACTCACCAACCCAGGTGCACGCTTGATACCACTGAAATAAGAAAAGGAGATGTCATCAAAGAACTTTAGAATGAGATGTTGAGTTACACGTGCCCTGTGCTTGAAATCACAGCAGTTATCATTTGAAACCTACCTACTCATTCCGAATGCGCCATATGATTTCTGTGATGAGACGTTGTAGAAAAGTACAGGTTTGTACGACTCCAACTCCAGTGTCTCTCCGGATTTCTCTTTTGCCTTTTCGAGAAATTGTCTTGATCTATCAGTCTTTCTTTCTCCGTGGTGGGAACTGTAAATGAATTATTATCATAATGGAATACATTAATTTACAAAACACTTTGTCGGACTAGTCGTCCCTTCTGGTGACAATGATCACACATAAGGCAAAGTGAGTTGCTGTGCATGTCAAGAGCATGTCCGTCCAACATTTCAAGTTTTACACATTTGAAGTCAGAGATTACCATACTTATTTGGAAGAAAGCCTTAGATAAAATTACATGACTGAAAACCTCAACAGCCCCAAAAAGTTGGTATGGTGGATATGAAAAAGTATGAATGCTTGACTCCTCAAAACATGGTCGCGAAGTGGGCATGACCTGATGCTAATGAACAACCTTTCAACAAATTTCAACTCTAATTTTACCTGGGGAATTTCTTTTCTGATCCTTGACAAGTGTTCTCTTTATTGTATTTGTGTTCAGACCTCGGGGTCGACTTGGCTGCAGGGGTATCAAACGTCCGGTTTGGCGTCTTTAGGACAGCGTCAGAGTGACTCTGATATGGTACAAAGTCTGAATAGATAGAACGGTTTACGGTTCAGAGTCAGAGAAACAAGTTCCCACCACAGACCAGTGACTTAAGCACCCGGCAAACAAACAATTTTTGTTGCTGCGACAATTATCATTTCGATGAGCAATAAAAAATTGATCATCTGCAGGTGAAACTAGTCGGGTAATTGTAGGTTTGATATTGATGACGGGTTGGAGTGATTATCGATTCTTGTTGCAGGTACCACTACCAGCAATGACCATGACAAACAAGAGATTTTTGTTGCAAGCAATCATGATCACAGCAACCTGGAGTGCTCACCTGGTGTGGTACTTATCTCTCTTTTCTGTATTTTCTTCAAACAGTCATGAAAAGTTTTCAGGACCAAAGGATCTCCTTCCCTGATCATTATGGTAGTTCCATTACTGTCACGCAACTTGATCATTATGCGGCTGTAATTGTTATAACCCGTCACTTTCTCTAGACTTTTACTTGTCAGCTGAAAAAGTGAAATGAAAGAATGAATAGTTACAAAACCAGCTGATATTCTATTATTTGTAGCAGCCATTTTAAAAAGACACAACTTTAAGGGCTACACGTCCAGAATAGCAGTGTTCTCCAAAAAAGGGTTTTCTCAAGGTAGGCTAGTAGTAGTAGTACCCTTGATATTCAAGAAGTTTTGCATGTGTGCAACACAAGGTAGGGCGGCCAGCAACTTTTTGTATATAATGAGGCTGACGCCCAGTGTTTGGCAGTGCCATATAGACCGGTCAAGGAAAAACAACACCTTCATATTATTATATCGTCTCGATTTCGTACACCACCGTATTGAAGAACTCGGAGTTACTGCCAGCTAGGGGTAACATATACAAAAACTTACCGGAAATGACGGAGCAGGAGCTTTAGGGTTTGCATCGTAGGACATGAAGAGTTTGATGACATTATGTTGAGGGTCTCTCCTGATCGTAAGGGCTCCAGATAACCAGCCCTTTTTGCTGTCGGTCAACCCATCGTACTTGATTGATCCTTTTGCATAACCAAGAATGTGAGTGTCACAAGACATCTTGGCCTTGGGTTTGCTGGCAGGATGAACTCCTGAAGTAAAGAAGACATTTAAAAATGAAACGGCCAGGGGCCATTGTGCTCACCGTATAGATATTTGGTGCTTTGTAATTCATCCAGATTAAGAAACATTGTACATGTATAGTATATAGGTCAAACCAAAGTCGGTATGACATGTGATGTATCGTTGCTTGGAGTAAGTACCATAAGAATATCATCAAAAACAAGTCAATAATAAACGAGATATTGCACTTTTTACCTATTTTAGTTTTGGCCTCCTGGTGGCCGAGTTGAGTACCAGATCAGATCGAAATTCGGTGTCCGAGGTTACATGACGTAGGGAGTCATGTGTATCAAATTTCAAGTTCAAAGCTTTAGTGGTTAAGAAACGTGCCATAGTTACAATCAAACGACAAATTTACGCCATTTGACCTCTGTGACCTTGAAAAGCAGGTCAGATCAAAAACTCATATGATATGTGATGTATCCTTGCTAGGAGAACCTACCATAAAAATGTTATTGAAAACGAATCACTAAAAATAAGCAAGATATTGCACTTCTTACTTTTTCCATTATGGCCCCCTGGTGGCCGAATAAAGAATCAGATCGAGCCAAAATTTGGCATCAGAGGTTATCTGATGTAGGGGGTTATATGCACCAAGTTTCAAGTTCATAGCTTTACTGGTTAAGAAACGTGCCATAGTTTACACTCTAACGGCCAATTTACGCCATATGACCTCTGTGACCTTGAAAAGTAGGTCAAATTGAAAACCCGTAAGATATGTGATGCATTCTTCCTAAGGGTACCTACCATAAAAATTTTATCAAAAACAAGTCACTTATAAGCGAGATATCACACTTTTTAGATTTCCACTTTTGGCCCCCTGGTGGCAAAGTTGAGAATCAGATCAAACTGAAATTCAGCACCAGAGGCTATGTGATATAGGGGGTTATATGTACCAAGTTTCAAGTTCATAGCTTTAGTGGTTAAGAAACGTGCCATAGTTTACACTCTAACGGCCAATTTACGCCATATGACCTCTGTGACCTTGAAAAGTAGGTCAAATTGAAAACCCGTAAGATATGTGATGTATCCTCCTAAGGGTACCTACCATAAAAATTTTATCGAAAACAAGTCACTTATAAGCGAGATATCACACTTTTTAGATATCCACATTTGGCCCCCTGGTGGCAAAGTTGAGAATCAGATCAAACTGAAATTCAGCACCAGAGGCTATGTGATATAGGGGGTTATATGTACCAAGTTTCAAGTTCATAGCTTTAGTGGTTAAGAAACGTGCCATAGTTTACACTCTAACGGCCAATTTACGCCATATGACCTCTGTGACCTTGAAAAGTAGGTCAAATTAAAAACCCGTATGATATAAGATGTATATTTGCTATGAGTACCTACAACAAAAGTTTCATCGAAAACAAGTCACTAATAAGCGAGATATCACACTTTTTAGATATCCACATTTGGCCCCCTGGTGGCCAAGTAGAGAATCAGATCGGAGAGAAATTTAGTGTCACGGGTCATCTGACCTAGGGGGTCATGTGTACAAAGTTTTAAGTTCATAGGCCTAGCGGTTAAGAAACGTGCCACTGTTTTTGAACTAGGATACGACGGACGACGACGACGACGACGACGACGACGACGACGACGACGACGACGACGACGACGACGACGGACGACGACGGACGACGGACACTGCGGTATTGTATAGACTCCCCTACGGTGAGCCAAAAATGATTTCTTGCCAAATGATATGAAGACATGTTAGCCTGTGGCAGACTCTAGTCTTTGTATTGGCCCTGGTTCGTATCTTAGACGTTAGTCTTTCTTGTCATTAAGTTCCATTGCGATCTGCTGTCCACACACATTGTCAAGTCCAGCATGAAGTGAACACACTGTCCTGTGTCCATATCGACAAGACAGTGAAGAACCTCGGTCAGGATATGCCGATGGTTACTGTTGCGCATAATCAGTCAGGAGTTTTCGTCCAATGGCAATGGACTGGAGCACAATTCGCCCAATTGTGAGTACCAGTACAGCAGGCCCATGCGCTGCATGCACTTCTCATTTTGCATTGGGCCATGCATGAACATGCAATGCATGCATTGGCCATTGCATGCAAGTTTGAGTCTTCTACTATGCATGTAGGCATATGTATGCATGATGTAGGCCTAGCATTGCAATGCATCATTGCATGCATGACAAATAAAAACATGACATCTTCGTTCCAAATAAAGTGACTTTTTAATAAACCAACGGGATGGACATCTCCAAATAGGATGCCTCAATATTCTTTGATAAAGAAAGATAAATTAGGATCACTTTCAAATTATTTTTGTGGTTTCTAAAGCGTACTTTATCGACAAATCATCTTGATTCTCTGCATTTTTTCTGGCTTTCCTCATTTCGCGGGGAACACTTCGGTAAAAGTCGGTAAATGTCGGGCGAATTCGCCATGGGATGTTAATTTATGCAATAGGGAGTTTTCGCAAACCCACCAGAAACGTCAACGCGAACGCCTATCCCATTGTTCGACAAAGTTATCGGGATCGGGAGGTCGAACAATGGGATAGGCGTTCACGTTGGCGTTTCGGGGTATTTGCGAAAATTCCCTAATTATTGTGCATCTTGGCCCGCAATGCTGTAGGAGAGCTCGATAGTGGTGACGCAAACGCATGAAAGTCAGGATGATTTACTGGGGGATGTCGTCGTCGGTTAAGGTTTCGAGATCGAGCGCGACCAGGGCCCCAGCTGGCAGGTGCTGCCATCTGAGCTAAGCAATTTATCGTATTGCAATAAAAAACGTGATAATACTGATCACAGTTTAGCCATCTGACATTAATCACGCTTTCACGGGATTTGGCTTTTTGTATTTCCCGCGTTGCGTCATCCGGAATTCCTCAGTAAAAATACGGAGGATTGCCGGATGGAAAGCGATCTGACCAATCAGAACTGTCGGCTCTAAAGGTCGTCGGCCATTTTCGCTGTCTATCTTTTTCGGTAATTTGCCTCCGACTATGTTGAAAAATGTGAAAATAAATTGTGAAGTTCACCCCTGATTTTTGCGGATGCACTGCAGGACGATCATTTTATATATGATAAACAATGCTTGTAAATATTGAGAAGATACACTGTGCAGTATTCTGTTGAGCGGCGTTTCAAAACGGTGGAGGGACCTCACCCAGGCCAAAATTTGCGTACATTGTGTCTGATGCACTACAAAATGTACAGCGAGTGTCCACAATGTACAGCACCAGAATTGGCTGATTTGATGGAATTTTGTTCATGTGACTTTACAATTGATCCATATAACCATACTCTTGTGCGGTGAATTAATACTAGGAAAGAGAATTGGAATTCAAACTCAAAGACAATTCGATAAAATCTAATCGACGGCAACACACCGACGACGCCGTACTCCACTCCACGGTATTGACGGAAGGCCTACCCATCAGTTGGACATTGACAAAGGCTTTATTTGTTTCGTTTACATGATTAACACTTTGACCAGGCTATAACAGTCTAAACAGTGCCAAAATCAAAGGTATAACAGACAAAAAAGTAGTCTACTCCTCTGGACCTGTTTCATTTGTTAGACTCTCTGCCGCTTGATTCATTCATCAGAAAATTAAAAGGAAGACTCAAAGATGGGGAATAAACATTCGTGCTGCTTTTTTGGAGGCGGGAGTGGTGGGAAGAAGCTGCATGAAGAGATCTATCGTCCTGAACTGGAGCAGCACGAAATAATAGTCCGCCCAGCCAGCTCCACAAATTTGCAACACATCAGTGAGAGGGAGCCTGAGGGTAAGTTCCTATCCTATGTCTTACATGTCATGCATGTTGGGCTGTTCTCATTTAAAACTCATAGTTCTTATACTAGCCATGACTCTGCACTCTTCAGTGATATGGTCACAGGCATGACACGCTTTTCATGAAATGTAAGTCAAGTGTGTCAGCTGACAACAAACTTGATGGAAATATGAACCATGTTACAATGTACAGCATGTACTTTAACATGGGGTCAGTTTGTTGGCTATTGTTTATTTGTGATTTTTTGTTTGACACAGTTATGTTAAACGCATTATACAACAATAGAGTACAATTTCTGAAAAAAAAATTTTTCTGACATGATACAATGTACATGTAGTTTCATACATTATTGTTAGTTCTCTATTACTCCAAGCTTAAAATGAATTTGATTCGTTACGAGTTGCAGTGCCCTTCAGCAGCTACATGTATCGTCTATGGTGTGATCAGCCTGAGGGGGGCGGGGGGGGGGGGTTGCCTCTCCATGTTCATGTACCTGTCGCTGCAGTTGCTGTCTCTTTCTGCTGACAGAACTTACATGTATAACTATAAACTGCAAAAGTAATGATGCCAAAATAGGCGTTGTCATATATATTATAATAATGAAACATTTCTTTTTTCCACAACCTTGATTGTTTCATCATAGTGTCTTTCTTGTCTTGACATTTCAGACACAGAAGGGGATCCATCAAATCATCCAAAGACAGGGACGCTATTTCTTGTTCTAGCCCTCAATGAAATACAGAAAAGTAAGTGTACCTTGACGCATCACCCACTGCTTCAAGTTACCCAATAGGCCTAGTAACAACCAGCTCAAAACTTAGCTTTGTTAGTCCAGGTAGAGAAGTATGAGAAGTCCATGTTCCTGTCGATTGTGGACTGCTTTTTAAAAAAGCCTTAAAGTTTACAATCCCCATCGGTATGACATAGTTAGATCACATTCAATGATATATATCCATTGAACAATAGCACTTATTTTGTCAATAAATGACCTTTTTTTGGCTGTGTTTGGGGACTGTTGTCTGCAGTGTAAGGGAAGTGTTCCTCTTCGTGGTAAAAATGGATATGCAGTCTTTAAGGGTAGGGTGGCAAACGCGTGGCCTACATTTACATGTAAGTGAGGCTCCACCCGAGCCGTCAATCTCAATCAGTCATTCAACATGTATCAATAAAAAAATCATACATCGAGTACTTTGTGAACAGTGTGCATGGATTATGTACTATGTTGTGAGTCGTCTACAGTCTTGTTTTATTGTAAATCATGTCATCGTCAGGGAAAATTCAATAATCCCGATATAAATCCATGAGTCACGTAACATCGTGGTCAGTTGGAATAGATTACCATGTGCATGTACATGTAGTGCTTAAAACAGCATTGGATGCCACCCTCGCCTCTGATCAATGATTCTAGCCGAGTAAATAACATAATAGATTTAATAAACATGTACATGTACGGTACATGTGTTAAAGACATGCAATCAGCATCACTGACATCAAACAAAAACATCTCAAGAACAATGCATGAGTCAAAGGATGATCTTGTCGAAGTCCTGTCTAAAAAATGAATTCGTGATTCTGTTTGTGTTTGTGTTCCAAATTGACTCTGTATCTAAATTACTGAAATGTTGTTCAGCTTTTACAAGTGTGTATGTGATAAGATGTCTGAAACAATGTTAGTACAAAATCATTAAAATTGATCGACCTTATCTTGTGTACAGCTTTAATAGAATAAGACTGCATGATTCCTTCACTGCATTATCAGCTGGTGAATGGAGGAAATCAGCAGTTGGCCGTCACCAGATGCCCAGGTTGAGCCATGGCCCTGTTGAGTCATGTTGCTGGTGCACTGGTGCAGTGTATCTTGAGAAGTAAAATGTAAATTTTGTGGTCAGAAAAGTACTACTTCAGCTGGACCTGAATATCCAAGCAAAGCATGTCTGTTTGAATGCAAGAATGGACAGATATCAATTGTTAGTTTTATGCAAAAAGATTACGCTCATTTCTACATAGTTTATTCAAACACAGCACTGCTTTTTAGCCAGAAAAATGCACTGCTACCTGTTCAACTGGTGATTCATTGAAATGGAATGAACCAATGCGATTTCAAGAATTTTGCACAAATTTCGAGGTTTTTAACAAGCAGCATTCATATGTACATGCATGATGTCTTGATAAGACATAAAGCCTCGCCTCACCTGAGTTCTTGTGTAGTGAACTTCAAACTATTGTTGCTAATAAAACCCAGTTATTAGACAATGTTATTTCGGTCTTTGCAGATCACAGGCTAAGGAGGCGAAGTCATTATGATAATCACGTAAGTCAAGGACACAATATTTTTTATTGCAGTTGAATGAAAGAAAGAAATCTACTGAAAAGTTTCAGATACACCAGGGTTAAAGTGTGAAGTTAGATGGTATTATAAACCTCGACCAAACTTTAACTTTTAACTTTTAGGAAGACTTGTTTGCTCGTCAATGCATTCTCCTCATGTAGGACTGGTCATCCCCCAAAATGTAGAGACTCAAATGGAACTTGTTTCTCCATTGCAGTTTAATCGTCATCACGGGCCTCTCGGGAAGAAGTACAGCTCCTGCTCTACAATCTACATTGATGATTCAACAGTCAGCCAACCCAATTTGAAAAATACGATAAAGACAGTTGCACTAGCAATTTACTTTCACATAAAAAATCGAGATAAACGAAATGGACCATTTGGCACCACGCAAACAGTGCGGTACCTTGATATCTTCGACGAGAGTAAACATCCTTTATCAGTAAGTCGTGGAGGTTGTTTGTGTTTGTCTTCTTTGGTATTGTGTGTATCACTGCAGTTTGTAGTTTGAGTACCAGTATGGGACTCTTGGGAAGTTGGTAACCTAATCTATTTTCGCTTCTATAAAGTCAGGATGGTCCCACTATTAGCACATGGCTGGCACCGTGATTGTCAAATGAGCACATCTTCTGCCAGGCAGAGAGGAGTCCATTACACCATGTAACACTGACACTTTCAATTATCCTTCACCTTGCAGAAAGACATGGTGCCTGATGATTACAGCAGCCGAGACCCAGAACACAAGGCCATATATCGGTTTGTACGGACGTTATTCAATGCGGCTCAGTTAACGGCTGAGTGTGCAATTGTCTGTTTGGTAAGTTAACAAAAAGTATAAGGTCTCCTCCGATTGTTTGATATGGGCTCTTCACCTACCAGATTTTACCAGCTAGGCACGACTACACTAATGAAGGGGGCTATCAGACTGAGAACTAAACTGCCCTGCTGACCCCAACATTGAGCATTTTCAGTAACAAAAAGGCCAAGGTGAAGAATAACTGAGTATGTCACGTCGATATAAGAAACTTGTCTTCGAAAACTGAATGTTATTTATTTCCTTCAGGTATATCTCGAGCGATTATTAACCTATGCAGAGATTGAGATCTGCCCTGGGAACTGGAAACGTATCATTCTTGGCGCTATTCTTTTGGCATCGAAGGTTTGGGACGACCAGGCTGTGTGGAATGTGGATTACTGCCAGATACTTAAAGATATTACCGTTGAAGATATGTAAGTAAATTAAGAGGGGCGGTTACGTTCTGTGGTTAATTGTCGAACTGATAATCCGAGCATCTACTAGGTCCTCTGTCATAATATCTACATGATACATGTATCAAATCACGCAGTGCATTATGACGCAGTCTGGCATTTCGGAAGTTGAGGCTCTGTGAAGAAGATTTCCATGAAATATCACTTACGTCTAGCAATATGTCTTCTCTTCCAGGAATGAACTTGAACGCCAGTTCCTCGAACTGCTACAATTCAATATCAACGTCCCCTCCAGTGTTTACGCCAAGTACTATTTCGACCTGCGGGCACTCGCTGATGCCCATGATCTCAACTTCCCGCTGGAGCCGTTAAGTAAAGAACGAGCATTGAAATTAGAGGTACACGTAAGTTATTACGTCTTGATGTTGTCTGCATGAGTGTACAGTTTTCTGTGTTGGTGAATCTTACAAAGCAGGTCTTCTTTTGTTTGTATCACGTAACAACATGATTTATGAGCTATCTTGCTTTCTAACAATTAGTCCCTGGTCAAACCTGAGTGTTTGTCCAGCCTCGGCTTTATAAACATGTGTGTTCACACATGAGGGGTATCACATATGCATGAGGTTATGGGTTTTGGTTGGTTGTACCTTTTTGTGCTGAATGTTGATTTGTTGTTCTTGTGAGATGTTCTTTGTGCGGCCTTCTGGTGTTGGTAATTCATACTAAGCCACCTCATTGTTCTGTTTCAGGCATTATCAACTGTGTGTGCGGACAAATTACGAGAGACGATACGAATTGAACTCAAGCGATCAACGAGTCTAGATGGAATGACTTTGTTGCCAAAAATGAGCAAAGCAATCATATCATGATAATTCTTAATAAATTAGGTCGAAGGTCAACTCTTAAGGTGACCTCTTAGTCAAGGTCGTGTATTAGCTGTGACCTCAAAGGTCAATATAAGTGTTGAATCAACTGGTTCAAAGTCAGCTGCAGTGGTGCGACCTTCAAAACAAGGTCAAAGGTCAATAAAATGGAATCGACAGGTTCAAGGTCAAAGGTGCGACCCTCGTTTGAGGAGGTCTGTGATGTGATCTTGCAATAAAGGTCTGGTTCTTTGGTGCGACTTTATGCTCTTGTTCAAAGGAAACTTTTATAATTGAATGTGGGAAACGGATTCAAATCATGTGAGTATTGCATGAATCAACAGGGCAGCCAAAAGGGTCTGGTTGCTGTGAAACCTCTGCCAATCATTGTCAGTGAGGCTATTTCTGTTGGGGTAGCAGAATTTGCTTGGTCAAGTAACCGATATTTCTATGTTTGGTGGTTTTAGTTTTAGAATAAAAGAGATTTGTCACAGGAATTCCTGTTTTGTTTGGTATTTTACTGGCTACCCTTCTGGGCTGTGAATTACAGGCATTAGAATACTTGTATTTGTGCATTTTTTATTCACAGCTAGAGACAGCGGTGTGACGTTACTGACGATCACCACCTGAGATCCTAGTCGATGGAGCCCATCTCAATGTTGGTCAAATGCCACGTTTCACAGCACCATTTCTATGTAATTTGTACAGTGTTTGTACATAGGTGAGGTTTTTTGCACTCTAGATGTTTGCATACATGTATGCATGGTTGAGAAAATGCACACTTAAGATTTGATCTTTGTGAAGTCCTCAAAATGATTGTGTGAGTCGTATGAACTTCCTAAGTTGTTTTAATGCTACCTGAAGCCTATGATACTCTAGTTAAACGACAGATAACGTGATGCTACTAATGAGTTTCTTACGAAGTAATTAATATTTGGATCAGTTTTTCTCAGCGGATGCGTTCTTAAGTCCATGTCTCAATCAATTCTCAAGCGACTGACAAGTGTGAAATAAATTATTTAAAGGTTATGTTGTGCACAATAGCATTCCGCGAAGATGACGTCACTGCAGCTGCTGCCCTCTATTTCCCCATCGCTGAATTACAGGCAATGTCGGACAAATATGCGGTTTCGTATTGGATTCAGGCTTTCTAACTAGGGCAGTTAGATTCAATCTGGCACATGTCCGAGTGTTGGAAATACAACATAATTGTTCTGAATATTTCTCTCTCTCACTCTAGGTATCATTCATGCTAAAAACAATGCAGGGTCAAAGATAATTGACTTTGAAATAAACTCAAATGCGTAGAAACAAGTGTCGATGTCCGACTGTCACGTGACTAAAACGTCATCAATATCTTATGCAAATGACCTTGTGAGCTATAAATAGTAACTTCGCGGGATGCTATTGGTTAAGGCCTGGCAAGTAACTTATTATTTGTGTCTGACCCAAAGTGCCTGTTGTTGCCAGAGTGGGGGCAATGTGAAATTGTGATAATTTGCCATGTGACAGAACATTGACAATTTATCCATTGCACCTCTTCTGTCAAGTACGTGATGGACTCGGGGTCGATTTGGCTCTTAGGTGCTTTGAAATGGCTGTAATCTTTGCTTGGTAGAAATAGACGGTTATTTCCCGACTTGCTGATGATGGTTGGAAGTATGACTGTTAAGTGCCGTCTTCAGCTGGCTGGGGAAAATGGCTGTATTATCGGTAATGAGATTTAAAGCTGCAGGCTATTTATTTTAAATTACCAGGGTAATGGTTCACAAAAATTTCCCCTGGGGAAAATCCTTTGCAGTTATAGAAGGTCGGTAGAAACTGACAACTTGTTTACTTAAGAACCTTTGAGATTTGTCCTGGGTTGCTATCTTAACTAGGTTTTTCCAATGTTTGACGTCGGGAAATTAGCCCCAACAGTCCTGGTACCCAACACTCTTAGGGACATGAGGTCTTTTCCAACACTGTCCGCCGATAGGTCCCTGAAGTCCCTCTTGTGGTGTTTTAGTAATATGTGCTTCAGTTGGGAGGAGAAAGTCTGTCTGGGCATAGTCGGCGTGTGGTAATTATGTGATTTTTCTACAAGTTATATTGCATTTATGTTTTTTCAAACTTTTTTTTACAATACAAGGATTGAGGATGTTCACAGCTAGCATGGCTAGGGTAGGGCAAACCTCAAAATCATGACCTCAAATATTAATGCTTTCGTATGTTACCTGGGCTGTCAAGGGGGTATTTTTTACTTGAAAAGTGGTTTTCATGTGCCAGGCATAAGATATGATCACAGTTTGGTAGGTCAGAAGTAGGCCCACTCAAATGCTTATCACAGATTTTGTAGCACAAAAGTGGTACTTCGGAGGGTTGGCAAAGCTTCTTAAGCGAATGCCAATGCCTACTGTTCAATCTTCTAATAATGATGTCTGAATTCAGGTTGCTGATGACTTTGTTATCGATCTGAAAAGTTTTGCCATTTCAGTGTAATTCCTGTCTTGACTGGGTCTGGTTACATTATGATTGAACCAATACGTCTGGTTCAATCCTTGTAGAATAGCCACTGTAAATTAAATGTGAATTTTTGTATAATTCATGAACTTGTAAATGTATGTATTGTTTCGCAATGCAGAAATGATCATAATATATATGAAAAATTGTGAAAACAAAGTTGTTTTATTCTGTTCCTTACATTCCTCTGCGAGGCATTTCGCATCAGTCAGAAGACAACCGCATCAGAGCAGTCAACAAAGACCTAGAATGTCCCCCCCCCCCTGTTTGAGATCGCTGAGCCACTGGAGCTCGATAGTGGTGATGCAAACACATAAGTTGGGATGCAGAAATCGTTTCCCTTCGATAGATTGAGATATTTTTTAACCATATGTGGGCCTTGTTCGATTCACATTGGACAGGACCAACTCGTATCTGACAATGCCAATCTCAAACAAAACATGCCTCTTTGCTTCATCAAAATACTGTCATCAGTACGTGTAGTTGTGCTCTGACCCTTCTCTGTCCGACAAGCCTCGGTAGGGTCCTGCGCCCAGCATGCCTGGTCTCCTGGTAGTGCCATCTCTCGTGTTGCCTTTACCATGTTTACCTGTAGTTCCATCCTCCAACCAACTTCATTTTCTCCTACTTCACCAACAAGTGAGCAGGGCCTGCATGGCATTAAACTTTTATCTGTTGGAAGTTGCCAAGCCCGGGGGAGGGGGAATGTTCCGTTCCTGAATGCCGATATGGACCACAAAACTGCAAGGACTCCGGTGAGGGCCACCCCTATTTTAGTGGGATTGTGGAAAATTTGGGAGGGCCAGAACATTGTGTTGCAATTGCCACTCTCCGCAACTGCCGGTCAGGAATCGGAATGGAGCCTTTCTTGAAACAGGATCTCGGGACAAGTTTCCCTTCAAATAACTCGAGATTGGATCCTTTTTTTCCATACAGTAATTTATTATGATAAGAAATACATGTACTATTAGTACTATTTACAATAACGCTCTGTTATATTTCATTATTCTTATTTACACTAACAACATACATGTTCTATACACATTTAGGAACAATTTCTTGCACATGGTATGCAAAATCTGTCGATAAACGATGGCAAGGAATATTTGGACACAAATCCAGAATATGATAAAAATCAATTCCTCTTGATTTGAAATACAATCTATAAGGACGGATTCAATTAATTCAAGATTTGACAACGCATTTTTACAAATCACAGAAAATTTTAGTACACTGGTCAACATACATTGTATACCTGTAAAGTTATCACAAAAAATTCAAGTGCCACCAATTGGCAACCTACTGCACTTGTAACATTGACGGTGGAG